>NW_027109687.1:326014-341232 GCF_000696795.3 Halyomorpha halys
TATATATATGTTATTCCAAACATAAATTAAGAAATTGATATCGTTCAGTGAACCATTTATTTCCCAAGTCTTAGTTATTATCAACAAAAGAGATCAAGCAAGATATTAAATAACTTCGTTCTTAGAATCTGATTAAACATTTAACTTCCCGCCTCCCTTTCCTTTTGTGAATTTAAAATAATCCAGGCCAGTGAGTCAGGTGAAATAATACGTGTATGGGATAAAGCTACATTCATCTCAGTAATGGCCCCACTCTTCAGGACTGGGGGAAATTTGTTTCCTAATTTCCTAAACAAATTTACAATTTTTTTCTCTATGTATAAAAACAAGCCTTTTCTTAGAAATAGCGGAGGGGGGGGGGAAGGGAGGTTGTCAACACATGGGGTCTTAAATCATGCACACCATCTTACAGCCGCTGTTTTTTAGTCCTGAAGGGAAATTTCCATTTCTCGAAGCCTATAAATCATGCCAGACTGTCAACTCAGCCTTGGGCAAAAAGTGATCTCTGTGACAAGAACAGTCAGCGGGTTTTCTCCTCCCGTGCCACCTCCCTGCGGGTTCGGGTACATCTAATGTCTGTCATAAATCATCGATAGTCTCATAATTCCATTTTTTTTTTTTTTTACTGCCAATGTATTTGCAATATTCAAATTCGAAATTTGCTGCTAAAGCACTTATTTCTAAAAGTCATATGATTAATTAACACACATTCTATTAATCCTGAGTTTCACGATAGAAAACACCATACTTTTTTATTACTAACGAGTTAGATATTAAGTAAAGAATCTGTTTGGCATGGTTCGTTAAAAAGATGTAGGCTTTTAAAATAATGGTTTTATTTAATTCATTGATAGTATAAATGTATTATAATGGAAGAAAGTTATAAACTAAAGACGGATTATGTTGTATGTCGAAATTATATTAATTTAGCAATTTCGAAAATAATAAAAGGAGCTGTAGATAAAAAAAATATTAACTGTTAAACATATCTGGTTTACAAACATATTAAAATATATTGTGTGTATACTCATAATTTTATGACTTTTAGCTCTCTTTTAATGAAATTCTTTAACGGTGATAAAATGAAAATTTATCTTACAGAAGCTCCATACTTTCAATTTATAACTCTTTTAATAAAAAATTCTATAATGCTCCACATCAAGTTACATATGAAACTATCTATTAAAAACTTTATAATTACAAACTAAAATAGATATGACCAGAAATATATTACCTTTAATAAAAAAAATTGTAATAAAAATCTTTTTTTTACAATATATTTTTTATAACCATCTGAAGTCGATGAAAAGAAAACGTTTCAAAATAAATCAGTATAAGCTAAAATGGATAATATATATACATCTAAACAAAGAAGTTTAATAATTAAAATAGAGATGAATTAAATTATTATTGTTTATTTTAATATTTTATCTGTACCACTACAAACTATGAAGGGCCAGGGAGAATCAGTACTTTGGAAAGAAGTACTGTTTTTGAACAACGGTTGTGTAAGAAAGTGATAACGCTCAACTGCCAAAATGTTTTCCCATTTAAGGGTAAACAAAATATATGTAGAGTCTGGAGAAACCTCGGAGGACTTCCTGCAAACAGGATTCACTCAGTAACAGAAGAAATAATTATCTACCACAGCCTGACTCCTTAGAGTTGGTAGTATAGAGCCTTACAACACAGCGACTCCGCTTCCCTAATAATTAACATTTAAATAAAATATGAAAATAAATTAGGTATTTTTTTTTAAAATTCATTGTCATGTAAGAAACAATCATATTGATTAAATAATCTATTGTAAAAAAAAATATATTTGTTTTTCATTGATCCTACAGTGTTATCGTATAAATGGGTCGATGGAAATCAAATTATCATTAATATTGTTATTAGCTTATAACAATAAAATTATTTGTGATTTAAGCGTTTAAAATATTCTATCCGGAATAGAAGGTTAAATTTATTCATTGCGGCACAGCATTGACCATTGTCGGAAATGAGTTTGCGAGAGCAGTTAAATTTGCATCGTTCAGCCCTCAGTAAAATTACTAACTTAAGTAAGATGTGCAACAAGTGGAAACGGCTTGTGACCTAATTATAGAGAACCTCCAATTGTTTTAAATTCAAGAAAATAAACACAAATTGTCATTTTTTTTTTTTTGGAAAGAGGAAACTTATAAATTTAAAAAAAAAAATCATACTATTATTGTATTTAAAAAGAGTTTATCGAGTTGTTATGTTTCTATCCATTTTAATAGGATCATTCCAACAAACCTAACTAGGTTGCATTAATTGCTTGCTAATGGTTTCCTCATAAGCATTATCGTTTCTTTTAATGGTACTCTAGCCATTCCACCTGCGACACTCAACAGTGTTTTGTCTGTACAACGTAATTATTCTAAGGGACTTTTTACCCTGGATATTAATCTTTTTCCAGGTCTATTGCCAACCCTATTCTATCATTCAATATTTTATTTGAGATATCTTCCCCTCAAACTCCTCACAAATCACTCACGGCCTCCCTGCAGAGCCCTTTCAGTTCGAACCTCATACACAGTCCAAGGAAATCTAGTATCATCAATTCGAACAACAATGTAGCCAAAACATCATAGCTTAATAGATTAGGCGATACTTACTTTGCCTTACTTCGCAATTACTTGAATTGATCGTATAATTCCGAAGCCAATCTATTTAAATTTTCGTGGTCTGGTTCCAAACTTCCTGAAGTAGAAGTTTTTAGTTTACGGAGTATAATTGGTTCGGTCTTAAAACAGCGTAAGTTTCTTTAAAATATTTTTTATATTTTCAGTAAACAATGAACTAAAATTATGAATTTATCTAAAATAAAGTTAGACGTTATAGCCGCATCGATAATAGACGACTTTATTGTCCAATCTATTATTTCTTCAAAGCAATTTATTTACCACAGAACTAACATCGATAATTTTGGCCTATGATGGGACAAATATACATAAAATCATACTTTTTACATATTCTTTAATTTCATTGTCATTATTAATAATTTTATATAAAATATCTATTACAGTTCCCATATTTTAATGAAATTTCAAGCTAAGCTGGACTGGTCTTACAGAAATCTTTATCTGCATAAGGACATCCCGGGCAATAGTAAAGCTGTAAAGTCTAAAATAGTAAAGAAGAAGTAGGGCTGACTAGACTATGAATCTGATATACTGTACTAATACCAAGAATACTTGCTGCTGTCTGGAACATGACTAGACCACCATAAAGGCAGGGTAACTTAATACTACCTATTAAACACCAACCGCAGACGATTAATGGACACCAGACTCCCATATCATGAGGAAATCATACTAAACTACAATAGCTCTTACATTTCTGCATTATTAAATTACTTGAAACGAACATATATGATAACATTTAACATATTTGATTCGTTCCAATAATCCACTGGCGTAAGCCAACCAAGTTTACAACCTTCATCGGACCCCTCACCTAACCTTATAATGAATGCCAAAAGGCAATCCAAGGTATCCTCATACCCAGCTATACATATAGCATGCCTCCTATATGTACATACTAAATACCAATTCAAATCTTTCTAGGAGGGCACGAAAAAAAAAAAGTTTCGTTTACATTATTATTGTGATTAATTTACTTTCTGTTATTGAATTATTTTTAGTACCATATTTTTTTTTCGTACCCTCCTTTAGAAAATAGTTACTATTACAATAAAAACAGATATACAAGTTCTAAATATTTATTTTACCCGAAGGTATTTTAAGGTCCACATTGTGTGGAAAGGCGCAGGTGCTAGTTACGCTTCAGTTGTATGTTGAGTGGGGAGGGTCCGCTTTGCTAGTGGAGAATTATAGTAAGTTCAGACCGCAGAGCCAAAACCCTTTCCCTCGGCGAGTACATCTACCAGAAGTACAGTTCCTTGCCACCTCCCAGGTCGTGGTGGAGAGACGATTTCCCTGAACAGTGGGATGGTGCAGGCCTTCAGCTCATCTAAAAACTTGACGTGCCTCCGGCCAATGTACTCCGGCAAAGAGGGAAGCTGGAGTTCATCGTATATAACTGTATTTCTAGTCCTCTGTAACATTGCGCCTCTTACTACTCACCAAAGGACCGAGTTCTGAAAGCTCTGGAGTCTTTGAAGAGTGCTCCTGTGTAGGTATCGCAGAAGTGGTGCACCGTAGAGCAGCGTGGGTCTGACAACAACTTTGTAAATCTGCAGCTTCAGTCTAAGAGAGATCTGCGATAATTTTAGTAGGTGATATAGCCTTTATGTCTTCCGGAGGGCTATTTTGAGTTTCTCACGAACATGGTTCGAGGAGGTAAGGTGACGATCGAGTGTGACTCCCAGTTAGAGGATGGAGGTGGAGATCCGCTGGTCGACCTCGCCTATCTTGAAGTGGGTTGGCAGTGGTTTCTTTCCTTTCAGGACCGACATTACTATTTCATCTGTCTTAGCAGGGTTCACCTTTATCCTAATAAGCTTGAGCTCAGCAGTGATGGTGTTTGCTGCTTCTTGAGCAAGGGGTCTCACCCAAATTTGATGTCCTCCAGTCGGCGGATTAGAAGTCGATGGGAGACACACTCGAAAGCTTGGCTGTAGTCAAGCGAAATGAAAGCCGTCGCCCTGTTCATATGCATATATTTTGTACTTAGCATTGTACCATAATTATAATTACGAGTATTTTATTATAAATATATCGGAGATTGAACGTCAGTATGCCCATAAGAAAATAATGTCTGTATATTTCTTTGAACATAATTAAGTACAATATCCATGAACAAAATGATACAAATATTTAATTTGCTTTGGGAATCGCAAATGGAGTCAATGGAGGATTACATAAAAAAAACAGTTCATGAAGTTCCACCGACAGTTAAGGAGAAGTGACCTACAACTTGGGAAACCCGAAGACAGAAGCCCAGGCTGATGCAGGACATCCTCATATAAATTCTGCAGTGATCAATTCTATAATTAACTGAACTTCTACTTTCTTCGTTCTTTTTTTCAAATTAACTTGTTTTTCCCATTAGAGGGCAATTGTTTGCTTTGTTAAGTCCACGAATGTTGTCATTTTTGTAAGTAACTTTAATTTTCTTTCTTATCAAGAATTATTATTTTTATCTATTTATATTATCATATTTTTTTAAAAAATTATAACGTTGTTTCTAGTTGGGGATGTCTTTTGTAAGCGACTATTAACCCCCCACCCATAATCAACTCTTAAAAAAACATAATGTAACTGTTATATCCACCATATCAGGCCCACTAGGTCGATCTGGTATTAAATTTCAAAAAAATACAATATAAGAGAATAATTTCGTTAAAGTAAGACTAATATAAATTTCTAAAGTATACTATCCAAACTTCAAAGTAAACGTGATATTCACATTCTGAGATACACAGATAACACCCAAAAGATAGAAGCGGACGCGGAGAGTGTAAACAAAAGGCCGCTAGCTTGTGGGGCATAGTTTAGAGATTAATGGCTGTTAAAAGTTTAGTGTGAAATGAACTCAGTGATTTATGGCACTTTTATTGTCTCCACGATATACTCCAGCAATGATAAATACCCAACGATTCCTTCTTTCACAATTCACCTAAGGTCGATTGCACAGTTGGTAGTTTTATATATTTTAGTAGTATTTCTTGGAACTGATTTACATTTTTTTTTATTCATGAAGGACATTTTTAACGTTCAAAAATTCTGATATTAATTTTTTAATTTCTCACCCACCTCTTTTTATGAACCAACTATTAAGTATTTATTGTTTATTATTAAGTAAACTTACTTTACGTAAGTAAAAAAATTAAATAAAATAAGGATCACAATTTTTAAAATAATTAATTATGATGTGATGCTTATTTTTTTTTACTTACGAAGTATCACAGCTAAAGCGTGGATATAGTAATATAAATCAATAATACTTGTTTGACGTTTAACGATAAATTGTATCTGCTGAATTTCTAAACTATTTTCTTTATAAAACATGAAGGAGATAGTCGGGAAGTGTGGTCAAAAAGGAAAACAAAAAATTAACAACTATTTATTTGTCGACGGTTCTTACCACTTTGTAGAGCTTCATCAACCATTTTTGGTTCTTCATCACCTTTATATTTTGAAAAATAAAGTCGATCATTTATATTTATAAATTCCTCAATCTATCATTTGATAGTGAGCCTGTATGATATAATAATTCATAATCCTACGATATAAACAAGAAAATAAAAAAAGGTCAGTGAAAAGAAAGATTTAATAAGGACACTACCAACAATTGCTGCTTAAACATTTTCCTCCACCAAACACCTTTGTAACCCGACACTGTTACAAAATAAAATGTTTTGACTTCAAGATTTGTTATTATATTTTTTTAATTCTATGCAGATTTGTTTGAAGTTATGAATTATCACAATTTAGGCGATAATACACTGTGATAAAACATTCCAGTATTTCGCATAAGGCGCAGAAATGCTTTTACTCAGAGCACAACACCTTTACCAGCATAGTATACCTTTCGCGCCCTAAAATGTGTTACTCCTAAGTTTCCTCTAAGCCTTTTCATTATTTTTATTTATTTATTTTTTTGAACTGTAAACTTTTATCATTTACAATTCTTTTGTTTATATTCGTTTGCTTCAAATGTTTCTTGATAATTCGTGGCAATTTCGTTTTTTTGATTAAAATATATATTGCTAAATCATAGAAAACGTGTAAAATATCTAATAAAAACTTCTTACTAATGCTGAAAGATTTTATTGATCAAATTAAGTCATATTCCATTTTCTTAAAATAAAATTTATAATTAATTAGTTTAATTTCATAACGCCTCTTATCCATGCATTTTTCTCCATAGCGCTCTTTTTTAATAATACTTGATATTTTTTTTTATTTTACCTATAGAAATTGATCAAAACGAGTATAAATCACACTAATACTTTTAAAATTCTACGAGTCAATTGCATACTATTTTTAATCATGGAGATACAAACATTGGCTTCATTCTAATGATAGATGAAAGAGGACAATCTTCTTTTCAGAGGCTCCGGAGATTTAATGGGAACAAAACGCGGAGACAAAAATGTTTGGAGACAAAAATAGGAAAAACAGAAAATTGGAGCAAAACAAATTTACATTATTTACTACTAAGGTATATATTGCATTTAATATATATATATATATATATATTAACACTTTTTATTTATTGATAGATATTACAATCTGCCACACAGATTTGGGCAATAGGTAATATTGATGAATGATTTCATACATACAAAAATAAAAAAACTCCCATTGCATTTTTTAACAATATTTTATTACATGTAGCACCATCAATCATTAAATTTATTATTTAATAATTAGGGAATATTTAACACTACTTCATTCAACAAATAAATAAATTAGATAATTTAAGAAGCACATTCTATAAGCTGAGCTTTTAATTTTACTAAACCAGAATTCAAATTATTATACTTAGTTCAATCCTTTAAGTAACTGCACACATCCCCTTGGAATCGACCCGACTCAAAGGTTACAGCCCTAAGACAGTATGGGGGTTGTTGGGCGGGGATTAAGTGCCTTCTGGATTAAGTGATGGCAGATTGATGCCACCCATTCCGATTTCTCGCTCGCTAACTAGTAATGCGATACTTAAATAAACAGCTGTATAAATGATTTGTTTTATTTTCATTTATAATATTGTGTTTGAGTTACTTCAAAAATTAAATACTAAAATTCCTTAATTTTATTACAGGAAAGATGAATATTTCAGCAGCATAAATTTGATTTTTGATTTTTTGAAATAATAAATAGGTTTTTAAGTGCGAAAATTCTTATAATATATGTTTTATTAGTACTAAATACCAATGAATTGACTTAGCTCTGGTTTTACTTATTTTATTTTATTCCTTAGATTTTTTTTTATAATTTATTTATTGTTATTTACAACTGTATACATATATAAACATCAAGTAAATTTACTATAAGTGATATTATGACATGATACAAACATGTGGAGAATCTACCCATTGATAGAACTCCAAAAACACTTCTAAAGAAGAAGATCTGGAGGCCATCTTCTTTTCAGACGTCTAGGAGGATTATTAGGTAGTGAAGGAGAAGCCAGGTTAGAAACGAGTTGGTTTGGGCGGTTGGGAAGTTTATTATGGAAGGATTGGTATCTGGTTTTGGCCAGATGGTTTAGTGGAGCCCCATAGCTCAATTCCGTATATCCAGATAGGCCTTATAATAGTCATGTAGATCAGTCTTTTGTAATGGAATCTAAGTTTGCACCGTTTGTCTACTAAATGTTATAATAGTCGGAATCGACGAGCAGTTTCCTGTCTTTTCAGTCTTGTATGAGGATTCCATGTCAGTCGTTTGTCCAGATTTAGTCCTAAGTAACGAATCTGCTCAACAGGAATAAGTGGGGTATAATTAAAAGATACTGTGGGGCAAGACGAAGGTTTACGATGAAGGGTAAATGCGATTTAGTGGAATTTATTTTAATAGTCCAGTTTTGGCACCATTCTTCGAGGGTGGTGATGTGGGATTGGAGGGATTGGGATACAATGGAAGGATCATTATTCACTGACAATATGCATGTGTCATCGGCATACGTGGTGACAATAGTGTTAGGATGGGTTGGGATGTGAGCTGTGAACACTGTATAAAAGATAGGACCAAGGATACTAGCCTGAGGTACACCAGCAGACTGAGGAAACTGGGATGAATAAGCGCTGTTGTGATTTACTTGAAATAACCTGTCTGAGAGATAAGAACGGATAATAAGATAATATGTAGGGGGTAGGAATTTACGGATCTTGTATAGCAGTCCTGGGTACAAACTCGATCAAAAGCCTGTTCTACATCAATAAAGACTCCCTAGCAGTACATTCCGCGCTCCAATGAAGACGTGACTACATCAACCACACGATGGCATTGCTGGATAGTGGAGTGTGATGTTCGGAATCCAAACTGGTGATCTGGGATTATGTGGTTGGAATCTAGGATGGGGTACAAGCGTTTTAAGATACGTTTCTCAAGGATTTTTCCCATGATAGGTAACAGAGAGATAGGACGGTAAGAGGATAGGTGTTCTGGCGGCTTTCGAGGTTTGGGAATCATTTTGATTATGGATAATTTTCATGCCTTAGAAATTAAACGATACTTTAATGTCAGTTTCTTTTCCTTCGAATATATGTGTATTCTATGTTGTTGTTTTTTTATTTCTACCTAAAAAAATTATTATATATAGTATTTTCAGTTAGTTTTATTTTAAATATTATTATTATAATTTTCATTATATATCAAGCTTTTTTTTTGTTTTGTTTTTTTAGTTCGTTAAATCATAGTTACAACTATTTTTTCTTTTCTTTTGTACACTAAGGTTATTTTCGTAGTGGCCGCATAGAATCAAGATTCAACCCTTTCACTCTGGTTAGATTAATTAGGTCACCTCTAGTAAAATACTATAACGACTATGTGACCGGCACCCACAGCCACTGACGTACCCATGTCTAGTTATAACACGGTTAGAGCTGTTCATGTTTTGAGATTCTGGTGTGAGTTCACTTACAGAGATTCTCAGATAAACCAAAATATTTTCACTAAAGATGAAATAAAAATGTTTACTGGGGTTAATAATAGCTACTGATAAAGTTGAATTTCAGTTTTGAAAATGGGGATCAGTGTACTGAAATTTGAATTATTCAAAAGGGGTTTGTATTTGTGAAGAATAAAGATAATAGTTATTGGAAACAAGATTGTCATTTATTTAAATGCTGTGGATTTTTTTTGCTATTCTCTTAGCCGTAAAGTTTCGGAAACATAATTCCTAATAAAACTCAAAGAACAATAGAACGATTGAAGTAAACACTCACCCTATACAGAGTTGTTGAATAAATGAGTTGAAAACTCTGGAACAACGGCCACAATTCGACACTATTTCATACCGGCGCAATACCTACAATTGTATTTATTCAGGCGTGAACTTAAACTAATAGGTCTAGTGCAGTGTTTATTTCCATTCTCACGCTTCGCTGGCTTATATAAACAATCAATATTTGTTGTCTCTTGTTTATTTTATAACCCCACAGATAAAAACCCACATCAAAATTATTTGTTTTGAAATAAAAATTATTTTACAACCACATAATGATAACTGTACATTTTCGGTTATGTATATGTGTATAGATAGGGTTGCAACAATATTATTTCATAATAGCGAAACAGGTTAAACTATCAACTATATTTAAAAAACTTCTGATACCTTTTTGCATATTTAAAAATCGATTCGAGCCAACAACAATTAAGGTGATAAGGGATTTATGTAATAAAGTGCTTTATGTTTTAAGAAAAATACGAAAATGTATAGTGTTCATGTATATGGATAGTATTTCACGTCCAAATCGCTATGTACTAGAATAAGTCACTGATAGACATAGTAAGTACCTGCTTAAAAAAAGAGTCAGAAATTTTGAGGTGAATTATAAACAGAATTCAAGGTATAAGTGTATTGAATTCACTCCTTTTTTGTTTCGTTCTGAAAATTTGAAGTTTTCCACCTTACAATTAGTCGAACAGACTCGATTTCAGATTTATGACCTTAAAAAGACTGATTTATGACTGATTTATGACCGAACTGTAAATCAAGTCGTTAGATTTAAAATTTCATTTCTAAAATTATATTTATCTCAAAAATCCTAAGGACTGATCATATTAAACTACTCATTCTTATGGCATCAGGTTAACGCAGGTCATAAATAAATTATTATTATTAAAATTTATTTATTGATAAGTATTATTACAATCGGCCACAATCTTGGGCAATGAGTAATATTGCTAATTGAGCACATTCGGACTAAAAATAAAAAGAGGGCAAAATACATTAATAAAAGTAAATAAATGAAATCTTTATACGATATAAACAGAACAATAAATAAAAAGAACATAATCCAACAATGTAAAATAAATTATATTCAATATTAACAATCTCGACCTGAGGATCCCTCAGCCCACTCTATTCCTTCCGTATCAGAGGTAGATCAGGGCTCTTCGAGATCCCAGCGCAGCCCTCTCACCGCGTCACTGGTAATGAGCCAGTGGAGGCTGAGTAAGTGCGCAAAAGCCGCAATGACTCTACATGAGCGGAGCATCTGGCCATTGCCAAAACTCCTGTAGTTTCAACCTTCGAGATGGATTGTAAGGATGGTTGGAACTGGGTAAGGATTAAACCAAAGGATTGGGAAGATTATAAAGGTTTATATTGAATTTTAAAGAATTAGGTTGGTATGAGCTCAAGGACAAAAGGAATATGAACGTATGTTGGAAACGTAATAGGGTGCATTGGCTATGGTTCTAAGGATTTTGGATTGAAAGGATTGGATGCGTTTGATGTTCGAAGGTTTAGCTGTTCCCCAAAGTTCAAGTTCGTAGGTCTAGATAGGTCTGTGGGTAGTCTTATAAATTAGTAGTTTGTTTTCTATTGAGAGCTTGATGGTCCTGCTGAGTAGTCGGTAAAGTTGACTGAATCGTCTGTTTAGTTCTTGTCTTTTAAGTCCTAGTATGTTGGTTTCAGATGAGTCTTTTGTCTAGTAAGAATCCGAGATATCGCACTGGGTCGGATCTGGGTAAAGAAATATTATTGAAAGTAACATGTGGACAGAAGCTGCGGCGGAGGGTGAAAGTCACATGGGTGCATATCGATGTGTTAACTTTTATCCACCATTGATCTTAAATAAATTAATAACTTCTATATTTTCAAAATGTGCCAAATCCCATTCCATTCACAGGAGCCTCCATTATTTGAAACACTTTTGTTTCCATCTATCAAGCTTTTCAGTAGTTGCTTTATTCACAGTTCAAGTTGCTTTTATTTCCTTCATTATCAATTGCATCTCTCTTGTATTGAGCTAATTCTTGATGATGTTTGACACCATTCTTTAGACTGTCATATCGGATTTTAGGAGTACAATATCGTTATTTAAAAGACTAGACATATTCTTCAATCTTATTTAAGATTTATAGTTTTAGTTATAATTTATACGTATCTATATTCAAACTATTGCATAAATATTGACTGCATTTTCCTTTAAAATTAAAGTAAATTCATTATCACTAAAACAAAAATAACTCATTATGAAGGGTTTAAAAACCCTTGAGAAATTATAATTACTTTAAATATTATAAAATGTGATCAGAAATTGATAATAATTTCACAGACAAACCATTTTATTATTACTATCCTGTTCTTTGGATAAATGGTTTTAAACAATTGGTCTTGGCTAATCTATAACCCTGGCTCTTATTTTCAACAATTTCCCACTTGATTAAAGGAAACACGGGAGGAGTTGAGTTTAAAACATCTGTAGCCAGTACTACTGAGCGCTTGCCAGTTGGAATCACTCCAGAGCTCTCAGTGAACAACGTGACTGAAGAAAAACCTTGTAAAGTCTCCGAGTCGTGCCCGTGAAACATTTCAAGTTTGTTGCCCTGCTTTAATTTTACTCGTTTGTTAAATTTCTTTTTCTTTTTTTTTTCTTTTTAAATTTCTACATTTCCTTTCACATATCCATATAATATCTGCACTAGCAAGAATAGTGATAGGCACCTTAAGATATGTAGTGTATGCTAGATGTCACTTGATTCTGAAATAAGGTAACATATCGTTCGGAGTAATTCCCATTTGAATCAATAGTATCCAATAGCACAGTTAGATAAACAATATATATTAAATACACGAAGTAAGCGCAAATGGAAATAGGTTTAATGATGTTGAGTTAAAATTCAGTGTATAATAATTAATTGAAATATAATATTGTTGGTCTAGTTGTCAGAAATTTAAGATAAACCAGAACTGCTGAATTTTATTTTTATTTTTAGTAGTTGATAGTGCAATTAATACAAATGATTGCCATATATTAATAACAAATTCTTTCCACCGTAATTATTCGAGGCCGTGATAGCCAATCAACTTAAGAGTAGGTGGTACAGAACAATTTTCCATTCACCTGAAGCTCTTGGAATGTATATCTTTAGTGTCGAAAATTAATCTTAAGTCAGGTTAGATTTAATTTAAAAACAGGATTGAAATTTCTGAAGGTTAGGATTATAATAATGTACAAATATTCTCAATGCACACTAGCACACTTATATAGCTCTCTTGAGATCGATTACCCGTCAAAATAATTATCTGGTACTAATGCGACCCTTAACTGAAAAAATTATAATTATAAAAAGTTGTTTATTGGGCATAATGCCATTTTATACCCTATTTTCAATTGCTTAAAGCATTGAGTCTTAACTCACAGAGTTCTGCGGATAGCGTAGCCGGAAATTGAATCATCTACCCCGACTCCCAACAAAATGGTAATCTCCTCGAAAAATATTCGAAAATAAAGAAGTTTTAAATTAGATATTGAGTCAATTTGACACTAAATTTACCTGTCACCTGTAAACCCTAAATAAACCTTTCAGTTGAACCCAAAAATATCAGGAAAGACAATTGATAAAACAGTTATAAGAATAATTCTTATAAACACAGAAATATTTTTGTTGCCAGCGCCTCCTGTGGCCCATCCCAAGGTTCTCGCAGCTTACCTATGGTTCATGGACCACCGTATGGAAACCACTGAGCTTGAGGAATACCTTACCGGCTATCAACGCATTCTATTGTTGTGATAAGCTTATGATCAATTAACTGTAGCCTTCATGAAATTAAACTCAATCTTTCTGCTCACCAGAACTACATCAATTATTAAAAAGCGGTCGACTACATAAATTAATCCTTTGTTAATATTCACCCTCTTTTGGGACATACGTTCACTTTAATTTCATATACATATCAATCATTCTATGAATACATTCTTCAATAATGCGATGAATTAAAGAACATTATATAAATATATTATATAAATAGCTTCAAATAAGTTCGAAATTTATAATAAATAAAAAATAGTTTGCAAATGTCCCTTACAATAACATACGAAGAAACCTGGAAAAAGTTCCAAATTTAGATTAATATTGGATGATAGATGATGATCCGACTACTACAGAGTAGAAATGTAATGAAGATCACTAAGGGTTTCATGTCCTCTGTAGTTCTTTGGGCGATCTCCTGAACTTATCGACAAGCCGACTTTACCGACAGTGGGCGGTATGGATTATAGATTATATAATCCATGTTTATTATATAAGGTTTGCACTTTTTTTTTATTTCTTTTTTTTTTATTGTACCTGGGTCCACCTATTTTATTGGAGCAGGTTCACTAAAAAAACATCCGGTTTTTGAATGTAAACAGCTTTAAATGCTATTATATAATCTATTCAGAGATGCTTTCATTGTATTTTATTATTACTATATGTTGCACTTACAGCAAATAGGCACTAATTCTAGCATTTATTTCACAATTATGGACATATAATAACTAAATGAAATTAAATTAAATAATTAAAACTAATTAAAATAAAAAATAAATTATAAAAATAATGAAAATTAAGAGCAATTAAAATTTAATAATTTTAATTAAAAACCTCACAAAATGCAATTGAACATGTTCACATTTGTTGTTTTAATCAAAAATATAATTATTTGATTTATGAATATTAAAAACTATTTCATTATTAACAAATAATAATAGAGATGTGATATAAAAAACACCATCGAGACTAAGCGAATTTAGTATTGTACCGTTTCTAAGCAGTTAAGAAAAAATGTTTTATTTAACTTTTTTTTTTTGTCGATGAATTTCCTAAAGGGGTGCACAGCGTTTACGACATCACATAATTTACAGGATAATTCTTCAGTTGCTGCAGGAAACGTATCTGAACTTATGAAGTCAAATTATGCATGTATGCAGTATTTGTAAAATATTTTAATTATAAATAATAAAATTAAATGATTATTTTTTCAATTTACACAATTTTGACTGGCCATAATTCAATTTAACTACTCTTAAAAATTTAAGAAAGAAAAATTAAGGTAAGTGTTAACTTCTTAAAAAAAAAAAAAAAAAAAAGAGAGATAAAATAAGTAGAAAAAAAAAAGAAAAGGCTAATGAAATAATAAGAATGAAATGAAAATGTATGCCCTCTGGAAATATTAGATACATAAAAAGATACTATAAATACGAGTTAATTACAAAATAAAATCCTTCTTAAACAAAAGAACAAAATTAAAATAAAATAAGAAAGAGATCAAAAATAGAATATTAT
>NW_027109687.1:343012-348902 GCF_000696795.3 Halyomorpha halys
AAGAACTGTACCGTTTGGTCATACACTATGCGTTCGAGAACCTTGGAAAAAGAACATAATTTTGCAATGGGTCTATAGTGCTCAACATTACTAGGATTTGAATTTTTAGGAAGTGGAGTAATCAAAACCGTTTTCCAAAGTGATGGAAAATATGAAGATTGTAAGGAAAAATCAAAAGAGAGAGGGAGAGAGAGAGAGAGAGAGAGAGAGAGAGAGAGAGAGAGAGAGAGAGAGAGAGAGTATCCCTGAAAAATTCAAGATATAGTTACATAAATCAATTAATTGTAACCTAAAGGCAAGATAAGAAATACGAAAAAGCATAACATGGAAGGTGATAGAGTTAAACAAATAAATAATAAATTAAATTTAACAATTTAGTATTTGTTTATTAAACGTATGTATATCTGCAATTTAAGTAATCCCTGTATTTAACAAATTTATATTTTATGAATGGAATATGGTCCGGGTGCGGTAAAAAAAACTCAAATAGTAGATAATTATACTATTTTATTGAGCCAACGTTTCGGCCCACGTTGCAGGGATTCGTCAGGGCTAAAAAAGATACAAACACTATAGTTACAAAAAGGGGGGAAAAAAAAGAAAAACATAAGTGTAAAATAACAGGGGTATAAAATGAAAAGTAAGATATAATAAGAAAAATTAAAGGTTGTAAGTAGTAAATGAAAAGAGTAATAGTAACAGATATATAAGAGAAGAAATATTAAAGAAAGTACAAATAAAGAGATGAAAAAAGAAGAAAAAAAAATACAAATCAAATGATGGGACAGAATGCATACCTGATTTGACGGCAGTCAAAAAATAAAGTGATGGTTGGTATTGGGATTTTAAATTTATATTTTGTTTAAAATATATCAATACAATTTTTTTTTATAAATTATTAATATACTTGAAAGCATGTTCAATTTCTTTGTCTGAGATACCGTTCACGTAATATTTATTAACCTATTACCCAAATGTGAGGAAGCTTGAGATTGAACATACGAGGCTAAAAGGTTTGGTCGTGGCAGGCATGAGTATTCTCCACCTGAGCCGTATTTTCTTCCTCCATATTCAGATTGGCTCCTGAAAATATGGAGCAAGCTCTCGGATAATTTATTCGGAAGCCTTATTCTAGTATTTTTTTATTACTAGTTAATTTATTTATTGTTATGGTATTAGAAAATATTAGTAATATTTAGAAAAAAAAATCCACTATTAATTTCTATTCAATTCCGCTCAATATTCATAAATATTAAGTATTATTTTAAAAGCAGTCGCAAATTGATTTCGCAAGTATTTTTTTACAGTTTTTATTCCTAATCATAAATTTGTTTTGCTTACATTCTCCACACGTTTGTATTGTACGTTAAACATCACGCTTATGCAAAAATGATAGGTTTATTTATAAAAAAAAAAATTCTTTTAAAATTATTTTCGATTCTATTTTTTGGGCTGCATTTTATCTCGCATCAGACATTCAGTGTTTGTGATTTTTAAATTGACGAAATTAGGTTTCGTCTTTGTTGAAATTTGAGATTTTGAAGGTTTTCAGATCAAATCTTCAAATTATAATAATATTTTACATGAGTAATATTGGCAGAAAATAAAATAACAGCCATCTTATACATAAAAGAAAACCTAAAGCAGTGACAGACTGACTCATCACTAATTCAGCGTGAGTGAGTAGGCTCGTTCTGTGGCAAATGGTTGTAGGGAATGTCTTATTTTTATTCCTTCCACCAACCCCACAAAAATCAAATATCACTGCATGCCAAAACGGGCTTTCAACTGAAAAAATATAAATGCTTATAATATATATGTTTTTCTGTGTAGGTGTAAATTACTAATGATAGTTATATTTCACTAAAATTTTAAAATGACGGTACAATTCAAGCTACAGAGATAAAAAAAATCTGTTGTACTTGAAAATAAAATTGATTTTACATGTTGAAAAGTATGTTAAAGGATATAAAAGTAGGCGTAAATAAATATACCTATGATATTACAATTTATTAATAGAATTTCCACACTCCTTAGGTTGTTACAGTTCACAAATTTCAAAAACTTCGGACACTAAACCTAACTTTTTTTTTTATCTAGGTCCGAAATATGATAGGTTATAAAAAACCCATCTTCATTTAAAAATGACTCAAATTCTAAAATCTAACCCCCGCAAAATATTATTTAGCATTTTGAAGTCATATATAACCTGCCTGTTCACTCTCTGGTGTTTATAATAAAAATAATTAAATTATTAGAAATTTTGCTAGGGAGTTGATTTAGTTCCTAGTTATACAATGTATAACCTTAAAATATCCATCATTGATCAATATTCATAGGCTCATAATAATAATAATTTATGAACTTGATATGAAGACACGTTAGCTGATACGAGACAGCTCTGAGCAACTAACTATTGAATGGCCCCATAGCAATTAGCGCAAACTTTGTAACTAATCCTGTTTAAGTCGTAACGCTGCTAACAGTGGCCGTAACCTGAGTTACACCCCTACTCAAGAAACAGTTAACTCCCGTTGACAATTAGTTTACTTTTGCTCGGCTATGTCTTAACCCTCTCTGGGTCCTTCTTATCAAACAACATTGCAAGTTCAGATGGATTCAATGCTGTTGAATCATAAGATGAACTTAACATAAAAGTAACAAATAGCAACTCTACTGAAAAAATCGTATAATGGAGTTTGGTTAGAATTCCGGAGAACTATTAAGAGAAACTTTTACTTACTGAAAATAGAAAAGTTAATCGGCTTTATTTATTTTTTTAGATGTAATGTATTTACTTTAAGTGAAAATAAATTGAGATCTCTTGTTTAATTTTTTTCAACAATTGATCGTTTTTGTTTTTTTTATTTCAATATCTATTTTTTTCGAATTTTATGATCTTGAGGATTAATCTTTACAATGCGTTTTAATTATGTTTAAGACATATTTTGAAAGAACAAAATAAATAATTTTTTTTAATTTATTCAGCCCCAGCGTGGGAATACCAATATTTATTTTTAAGGGTCTCTGTGAAATAAATATTGACCAACTTTGTTGGAATTTGAACTCACAACGTTCTAAACCAAGCACTCAGGGAACCTCACTGCAATGTCATCTGACAAAATTTTTTCCCAAGTTTTTTTTTAGCACTGTTTTAAGAATGACAATTATCACTACTATTAAAAATTATAATTATCACTATTATTAAGATTTGATACTGTTTTTATTTCTTTTTCTTTTTATCTGTTTTACAGTTACATTTATGCCTCGTAAAATTCAAAATTCATTTCTTAAATAAATCGAATTAGTTATTGTAAATATTTGTATTTACGTGTTATATTATGTACATGTAAATATTATGTATCTCAAATTCAATTTATGATTTTTCTTTCTCAATGTTGCGTGCTAGGAGGCATGAAACATGTGTAATTTGCATTGCTTTAATACGCCAAAAGGAAAATATTTATTAATAAAAACAAGGCATTATATCATATTTAGTATATAACTTTTAGCGCACTTGCTCAGCCTCCACTGGCTCATTACCAGGGGAGGGATGCGCTGAGATCTTATGATCTCTGCTCAACGCCTCACACGTGGGGGATAGAGGGGGCTCAGGGATCCTCAGATCGATTGTGTAAATATTATTTATAAGAGTGTAAATGTGACCAGAGATTATTTTATTTATTTATTTTTTCATGCACATAGTTTCATTATGTTCATTTTCTTTATCCTTCTGTTTGTATATATTTTAAGAGAGATTTTATTTATTTTTATGAACTATTTTTTTTCTTATATTAATGTATTTATTTCCCATTCCTATTTTATTTTAGTATGAATGTGATCATTCATCACTATTATCTATTGCCCACAACGGTGTGGCAGATTGTAATATCTATCTATAAATAAAGTTTATAACTCAATAGCTTTAAATAGCTACATTTCCACAAAAATGAGTATTTTATTAATTTAAGTTTTTAAAAATATAAAAGTACCCTAAACACACGGAGAAAAAAAAATCCAGCTAGACAAGACAACAGTGTGAACATAGTATTTTGAGTACCATATATTTCGAAACACTCACGGAATATCTCTGATGTACTAAGAAATTATTTGAACCAGGAAACATTAATATTTTACAGTGGTGTGCTAAAAAAATACCTATAAACGGATAGGCTAAAAAAAAACCTTCTGAAATTCTCCAAAATGAGGAGATCATCATATTCAGGATCGTGGAGAAAAGGTTTTTATAATTTTGTTTTCTAACGAAAGTTTTAATTAAAGTTAAAATGGTTCCGTGTAATGAATAAAAGTGCAGTAAAAAAAATAGTTTTGAATATTCTCTTCAGCAATAAGATTAGGGAGCATGATGCAGTTTGTACGTATACTATATATATATATATATATATTGAAGCAATATTGTACCATAGGGTGATATATAGATAAAACAACACATACTAATCAGTCTATTACAGATGTAGGTATTTTTTTTTAATTTAAAATAAATATTACTGATAATAAATTACTGAAATAAATATACTGACGTATTATTATATAATTTTAGCCAACCGGAATAAAAGTGGGATTCGTTGCAGATAACAATACTGGCGGGTTTACGTTCCCTTATATTCCAATGCTATCCTGGTGTTGGCTTCTACCACCTCATAAAAAACCTGTTGAAATAGAAAAATTTTATTTGAAAAGATTTTTATTATGATTAAATACAGAGGAAGTAGTTCCAATTCGACAAATATAACTTTGAACATTCTACTTGCGGTATACGAATCTTAGAAAACATATTCAGTTACAACTTTACCATGTGAAAAAACTATTTCCAAAAAATAGTGAGGCTGTTTTAACATGGCAATAACAAATCATGGATACGAAGAGTACATAATGAATAAATATATAAGAAATGCAAGCAATGCCTACAATGTTACACAATAGATAGAGTTAATAGGATAATCATTTTCACTTCTTTCATCACTTTATTTTTATAACTATGTTCTCATCATTATGATAATCATTATTATCATTATAATTATTATTATTATAATTATCATTATTTAACATAATAAATAGTAAAAACATAGTCATGAAAATAGAATAATAATAAATCCTTATCGGAATGATAGTTTATTTATTTTTTAAATCCTGGGTGAACTTTCTATATAATATAATATAAAAAAAAAATAGTAGGAACCTATTTCATATGTTTTAACCAAAATCGGTATGTAGAAACTTGTGGAAAAATCAAAAATTTGATGTAATGTGGCGTTTTCACATTTAAAATGTTTCGTCTTTGACATAAGAATATTAAAACAAAATTAAGAAAATTTAAATCGATAAACAATTTTTTTGCAAAAATAAAATTGAATTACACGAAATATTGCTATTTTTGGTAATTTAATTGGAAAGTTTTAAACCTACTACCTTCCTACAATAAAAATTTCATGAAAAAATAAACAGGTGATCTCTAAAAAACGGTTTTTAAGATTTTAAGCTTTGGAATCCTACCATCATGAAGCCTGCCTGAGATTCTATGTCTGAGAAAATTGAGCATTTTCTTCCATAGACCACAAGTGGAGATGTAACATGGTGGTAGAAGATCAAAGATTAAACGATGCAATCAAGGATTGATACCAAAATGGTTTATATGCTAATTAATTTATCAAAAGATCTAATTAGCCTCGTTATTGCATATATACTAACTACATAAATAAAACAAACTTTAATATTACTCCATTACACTTTAGTATTATATTATTATTATTCTTACGCTTACCTCACCTTGAATTAGCACCAGCCAAGTGCCAAACACTGTGAATCTCAGTGTAAATAAGAAAGTGGTAGAATATCATCTGAGGATTTGTTTAAAAAAAAAAAAAATATA
>NW_027109687.1:348968-356879 GCF_000696795.3 Halyomorpha halys
CAACGTAAACTTCATTAAATGGAATATTTTCTAACTCTAGAAAGATGATATTCACAAAAGGTCGAACGTCCGTCCATATCGAATTGCAAACGTTTTCATATTGTATGTTTTTACTTCTTTATTACTTTCATATATAAAATTGATGATTTTTTTTTATATCAAATTATATTAATCATATAATCGATATCAACTTATGTCCTTATGTTAAATTTATATATTTCATTCACCTAAAAAGATCTTTTCAGTGTGAGCTGATATTTCAAAAAGCTAATTAAGATCCGCATTATTTTTTCGTTTTTATTATTTTAATTTTCATTTATAATACCCTATTAATTAGTATCTCCTTTTAATGTATCACCGATACAATTCTAGATTTTCCTCTTGAAATAATCACTAAATTTGATCAATTTTGGATATTTTAAAAAGGAGTTCGTTTCTATCATGAAATTTTAATAAAAATAAATAAGTAATAAATAATAATTAATTATTCACTCCCATAAAAAGCTTTTTATTCGAGAATTTCATAAAATGTATAAGAAATTGCTTTAATAATAAATTACGAGTTGTAATCTTAAACGAAAGTTCCAAAATATTTCTTTTATTAAATCTTTTTCTCTTTCAGGAATAACACTCTTTGTATTACTTCCTTATTTATATGAAATCCGGGTTTTATTACCCCATATCTAATTATTACATTTATCTTGAGAATATAGATCATTAATACAATTATTTATATATTCGAAACTAAATATAAGTCCTATTTTGTTTTCTTCATTGGTGCTATTACATCATTTCCTGTCTCTAAATTAGTACGTTGTCTCATGTACACTACACATTTCAGTCCACCGTTTTTATAAATAGTTTTAATAAAATTACACAAGTCAAAAAAATAATTGTAGGAAATGGATAATGGTCAAAACGTGGATATCATAAGAATAAGGAAGTAATAAAAATTGTGTTATGCATGAAAAAAAATATAAAGATAATAAAGTAGTCTTATTCCAAGGGAATGCTCTTTATTCAATGCATTGTACTAGTAAATGCGCTACCATCGGTTGTGCCTCATTGCGTAAACTAATCCTGGCAATCTCAGATTGATTTGGGAGATGACCTTGGCCTGGTGACCTCGTGTTGCTGACGAAGATATTTGTTCGATCTTATCAGTTCATTCCGACTCAGCTTCTATCGGTGAAGCTAGTGCAGAGATTAGGTCAGTAGGACAACGCAATACTATCAAAGGGTCTTACGTTTTTCTTGTAATTTATCTGTTAAAATCTTTCTGGCTAAATCAGTATTTTTTTTCTCGAAATTTCGAACTCTAGCTATGTCTTCGGTAGTAAATTAAAAATTATGGGTAAACCAAATAAAATTTTTCAAAAAAATGAACTTCGGTGTTTACGGAAGCTCCGTAAAACATATTCAAGGTCAGCTGAATGTGCTGCCATCTAGTGGGAGGAAATTGAGGTAGCCTTGTGGGAGTGAGGAAATATGTATGACTTATGAGTGAACTCAAATCACCTTAGGGCAATCTTTTTGCGTACAGTCAATTATCACTCAGGATGAGTGAATAATAAAGCAACCCGGCCAGGCATGGAAGTCAGAATGAGAGGATCTAAAAACAAATGAGCTAATCGTCAAGTCACAAAGAAGATCTCAATATTTCACCAGTCACCAAGTAAATTGTCATGGTATCCACTAATTCATGTAATCAACTATCAAAATTAATAACTTTATTGAAATTTACAACTGTATATTACATAATACATTTAGTAAATATGGTCTTAGTTAAAATGGAGTGTTATAGGCGTGTAGAGCAACTAGCATTGGTAGAACTCTAATGACATTTTACATTAGTTTCCTGTCTTTTCAGTCTTGTGTGAGGATTCCAGATTAATCGTTTGTAAATTAATAACTAACAAACTAACACAAATTGTAACCACTTTGGTTAAACCCTATATCTATTCTCATAAATCATGCACAATAGAGGCATATCATTATTAAACTTGTCTCATTTTGTTCAAACCACTGAATACTGTAAACCACTCCAGTAAAATCCAGAACCAGAATTATTTCATACAAATCAATCACTGCAGATTATGATTCATCTCAGACAGCGGTGACTGAACGGTCCACTGGGCCTGGATAATTTTATCTCACCAATATAATTCAGTTGAACAAATGCTTCATATATTTTGGTTTATTTTCTAAATTGAAAAAATAACAACTTATCCACAATTTACTACATCAAATTCAAGTTTGTCTAAAAATCAGATAACAGTTACAAAATGGCTAAATACTTAGAATTATTAAACAAAATGGCCTCACTTAGCCTTATAAGTTCCATGATCTTTCTCCATTCTTATGTTTATTTATATATTATTTTTCTTCCGCGAAAGAGCATTGGGATGAAATAAATTGATTATGATATTATAATAAAACATTAATGTTAAATTTTCCACAAAACCATTTAAAATCGTATAATAAGTTTTTTTTCATATATTGAGATATAAAATGCTTTCCTGGTTTTTATCTTGTGAATCCTCTACAATATAAAATGTAATATACAAATAATTCGTACTTCATGATGATTATGTACCAAACAAATCTGAAAATGGGTTATTACAGAGAATACTGAATAGCAGACCTTTTTTTAAAAATATTAATCAGCATCATTATAAAATTCCAATTTTTTTCCTCATGAGTTAAATTTTATACTAGGTTATTCAATTATTAACAAATCAAAACTATTAATAATATAGCAGCTACATTTTTGCTGATTGTAAAATTCGATGCAATATATTCAAAGAAAAAAATTGTTGATTTGAAAAGTATGCATAAAACCGTCGAATCATTTATCCCTAATAGTACCTGCAGACAGGCTTTTAAAATTTATAGCTTTAGCGCCAGTGCGACCGATTTTAGAGATAAAAATAAATTCCCCTCCCGCCCCGAAACAACATTTTTTTCGAGATAATATTAAGTGTATGCCCATATCTTTCTAAAAGCTGGAAATAATTTAGTTGATTTTTCTAAACTTTTTTGGTGATATTTACTACGCTAAATATGGACCGTGCGTTTCTTTTTTGGTTCTTTCCCTCAATGGTGACAACATTATGCTCTCTAATCACAATTACTCTGAATGGGCCTTCATACCTCTACAGCTCTTTCCCTCTGCTAGAACCTAATTTGCGATATACTAACGTCACAATTCTAACTTCTTCCATCAGATCCTGTACCTCTAGGTTGTGCCGCTCCACTCTTACTTTTTTCCCTCACAAACCTATCCCTTACATTATTCCACAACTTTCTTTGTGTCAAACTATTGCTGATAATTTCATCCCCTCCAACAGCAGTACCTCGATAATCCCGACGACATCCCCTCATACCGAAAAGGATTTCTAAGGGGACAAATCTGGTGATCGTATGTATTGAGTGATTATAGGCCACAATCACTCGTTCCATTGCATCTTTGGGCTCGAGTCCTTTTTCCAATTGGTACACCCGCAAGTGGTCACTGAGTGTACTATGAAGCCTCTATATCCCTCCCCGACTCTTGGGATGTCCTGGGGTGTTGAGGTTCCATACTACCTCTAGGGCTTGCATTTCCTTCCTGATGCTCGCAATATCGAATTCTCTGCCAATGTCGAATGAAATTGTGTCTAGTACTCCATAAAATTCAAACCAAGTCCACAATGCTCGTAGAAATGCTTCCGCCGATCTGTCTTGCATCAGGTGTGCCATGGCCAGTTTACTGAAGACGTCAATGATAGTGATCAGTCTATAACCTTTCCACCTGAAGGAGTCTACTTGAAGACCACTGAGGGAAGCATCGGCGATGGAGGTCTCTTCTTGCTTTGCCTTAGGAGGATGTCCTTTGTTAAAGGATATATTTAAACAAAAATTATCAAAGCTTATAATAAAGAAAAACATATATAATAATTGTAATTAGAACTAGGTTTGGTCAGTAAATGGTTAAGAATGACTGAGGTGAAATTTACAGAAAATTGTGACACCTGATGTATCAAAACGTGATATATGAGAAAATGAATATTGGCTGAACAGTGCCGTGTTTCATTGGCTCAGTTCGTTTTTAGTTTTTCCTTTCTAACACATTTTTCTCCATAATGCATATTCTTCAACAGTGATTTTGAGTCATGTAAGCTCCTTTTTCTCTAATTTTGAGTTAAATATTATATCCGTTATACAAAAACCTACTACCAAATTTTAAAAAAAAAGTGACGTTACCTCATTTTTTTTTTAGTAATTTCCATTTGCAGACAGAATTATACCTACAAAAAGTTTTAAATAATACGAAATTCACAGCAACTGCAAATGCTTAAGCGATTGGATTATTAACAGGCATTCCAATATAGATACTGTTATCAATAATAAATATTATTGGAAAATTCAAAAACAAAACCTTGAGTATCTTATACAGATAAAGCAAAAAAAAATAAAACTGACAAAAAAATTCTGTTTGGCTTTGATGAACTCATTAAGTTTAAATTACATATAGCATGTGCTCATTTTGAGAATTTGTTTTTTAGCAACCTGAAGATGGGGGATTACCCCGAAACGTTGTTGTATTTGCAAAAACTGATATAACATAAACAATGAATTTTATTCATTCACCATTTTCATATTAGTACAAATAGCTTTATTTGTACAATATACTATCAGTATATTAAAACAAAAAAAAGTAACTATACTACTATAACCTATGAGGAGTAAGGGCATACAGGGTAATACAGCATAGAAAGTAAGGAATTTTATTAAACGACGGATTGCAAGGAAGTGGCACCCAAATATTTTTTTAAATTTTTTTTTTATCATTATATTTTTTGCACCTGTAAATCTAGTGTACCAGCAAATGATCTGTACTATTCAGTCATAGAATGAGGGAGACATCACCCAGTGATACATCTTCCTGACGTTAAGTAAATTATTTGATCACACTAGGAGGTCGCACATTCAACTCCTCTTCAGCCTACGCCGAGTTACGTCAGGGTTGTGATGTGTTGTCATCTGTCGTATAAATTTATTGTAATGTCCATGTAGTGTGTTGTGAAACAGTTTGTAATTCATCTGAATGTGGCCCATAACAGTCGCAATGCGTAGGTTTGAATGGTCTTGTTTAAAACCTAGAGTAGCGAGCTCGTT
This sequence comes from Halyomorpha halys, assembly GCF_000696795.3. Taxonomy (NCBI): domain Eukaryota; kingdom Metazoa; phylum Arthropoda; class Insecta; order Hemiptera; family Pentatomidae; genus Halyomorpha; species Halyomorpha halys. Next base: position 354,129 of record NW_027109687.1, read on the forward strand.
GCCAATCTTAAATATTGCGATTGAAAAGTTTGTAATTTCTGAATCTGTGGCTTTTTAGCAAGTCCATACATTTGGCAGACGTAAGTTCATATGGGTTTTAGTCAGTAATTACAGTATACGTTAAGTTTCTCTCTGAGGGATAATTTAGAAAGTCCCAAATAATTGATATGATAAAATAAATAATTATTTACCACTCGAAACCGTGACTAGGAGATAGAAGTCCAACGCCTTACTCACTGAGATAACCCATCATCTAGCTCTATAATATTAATTTTAATAAACATATTTGCTTATAATTTTGTGAATGGATGAGGGAGTCTTTGGTACTTAACTGCATTCGATAAATTAGATGCTGAGTCATTTTCATATAGTCTTCTACTGCCATCTTGTTCGCCCGACAGAATTGTGGATGTTAACAATTTTGTTCTGGTTTCATTATTCTGTTTCAATCAATGCTGGCAAAAATAATTTAGGGTAACTCTCGTTACCATCTCTCACAAATCGTTGTGTTGAGAAACTCAGTAAATCACATTTTGGGTATTATTTAAAATTTGGTGTTTCCATTCTTTGGAAATAGACAGATGTTTTGGGAGCATATGTCCGGAAGTCCTACGCATATTCGTTGATTCATAATCTTGGAAATTTATCAGTTAGTTTGAAAACTCCGTAACTAACATATATAATCCGAAATAGTCCAACTTTGTAAATTTATGCATTAAACGTCATACATTGAAAAATTTACAAAAAAAAAACTTGGCTAACTATAGGGTCTTTTTTTAAGCCCGATAGAACTTGAAATTGTAAAAAATAACACAAAAAATTAAATTGTAATCAAAATTTTTTTTTTTTATTCGAAAGATCAATACGTGACATTAACATTTGAAAATGATTTCGGGCATATGGGCACCGCGGCTGTTCTTGACGAAGCGCATTCTGTAAAATTGTGTTCAGCGATGAGGCGCATTTTTGGCTTAACGGGTTTGTTAATAAGCAAAATTGCCGCATATGGTCGTGCGATTTGACACCTCTCGATTATTTCCTGTGGGGCTACGTGAAGTCACTGGTTTATGCTGATAAACCAACAACAATTGACGCCTTGGAGGCCAGCATTGTTCGTGTTATTCGTGACATACGGCCAGCAGTGCTCGAAAAAGTGGCCCAAAATTGGACGTCCAGAATGCGCTTCGTCAAGAACAGCCGCGGTGCCCATATGCCCGAAATCATTTTCAAATGTTAATGTCACGTATTGATCATTCGAATAAAAAAAAAATTTTGATTACAATTTAATTTTTTGTGTTATTTTTTACAATTTCAAGTTCTATCGGGCTTAAAAAAACACCCATACATAGACTCACTGTAATCGTAAACATTTTTGATCAGTGCTTTAAAAAAACAAACAAGCAAACAAAATATGTAATTTCATTAAACAAATTGATTAAAACCTTCTCCCTGGAAAGTTATTACACATTTCTTCTATCCAATTCCTATAGAAAATCTTCTCATATTAAGGCAATATTCTTTTGTGTTTATCATATTCCTGTTCCGAAATATTCTCTAAATTGTGTGTTATAAAAGAAACAACATGATAATATGGAAATAAGATTAATTGAGAATGCCATGAGTTCCGTTGGTAACGGACAAATTATAACAAATTAGCTTGAATCTAGGCTAGACAAAGGCTAATCTACTCCTAGTATAGATTACCCTACGTAGGGGACCAAACTGTATTAGCGCGGGTCCATCTTAATGTAATTAACCTCCTCCTCCAGGCAAATTGTCTCTCTTCATCTTTGCTAATGAGGCCCTCTAGAGGTTCTTGGTATGAATATTAATTTGAAATTATCTTGGTAATATCTAAAAAGAGATCTTATATGGAACAAACATGCCAATTTTACCACACCGGTAGATTGTTAGTGAAAAACATACGATGAATCTGTATTATAAAATCTTTCTATAGGTTTCTGTGTACATATATAAATTATAACTTTTGAAAATTTATGAGCATCTTAGGTTTAGCCCATTCTCCAAGTTCATTTCTAAACTATATCTGTAGAAATTGTATAAATACGTATTCCAGGTACTAAATAGATCCTCCCCGTGTCTATTTCTGAGTTATATCAACAGGAAATTTATGATTATACATTTAATATTTTTCACAATGACTTCAAAATTGGGGGTTATTGATAACTGATGGGAGGAACGAATCCGGCAAGTGGACCTGATGGTCCTTTTTACCAACTCCTGGCGGCTACGAGAGTTGCCGGTGTTACCGATAGAGTTACTAAGATGGGAGTGTCAAGATTTATTTCTCGGGACCACCATGAAATAAGTATTAACTTGCCCTATGTGGGAATAAAACCCACAACATACCGAAACGGGCGCTCTGGGACCTAAAGCCCCAACCTGCACGTCCTTTAAAATAGGGGGAGGAGGGAGAAACATATATAATTAATTATACATACTTAATTAAAATTAAATAAACAAAAAATTATGATGATAGAGAGTAAGGAGATCGAAAGAGAAAGAGATAGAAAAAAAAGAGAGAGTATGACTTCCTAATAGTAAGTGTTTAGTAGGGGTATTATATAGGAAGCTACTATTTAACTATTATGACAATGAAAGTTAAAATTTTTGAAGTAATACACTAGTTTATATTAAATAGAAATATTAACTCAATGCAATTACAATTCGTGTTCTAATCGATTAAATTATCTAACTTCCCATTCCAAATCTTTCCACGATATCACGTCA
>NW_027109687.1:357984-359349 GCF_000696795.3 Halyomorpha halys
TATATATATACTATGGACTGGGTCCCATTAATACTCTATCTTTTGCTAATTATACTGACACTAATTAGCCACTCAGAAGATGCCTGCTTTTTCTTGTTGTATGTCATTAGTTTGGAGGGCTCTTTGAGTCCCCCACCTCGCCTATCTACGCTTTTTAATCCCGGCTTTGCCTCCCTTTCAGGAATACTTTCAGTCTTTTTAACACAGTTTAAATTTTTATCATTCCTCCAGGATACGAAGTTTCTTCAGGCTATGTTTACTTTACAATATAGGCTGAGCTGAAAAGGCTTCTAGGGAAGGCTTGGATTTAATTAGTGGAAGAGGGATTACGTCAATTTAATAAACTTTAATCACCTTCAGGCCAAGATGGTGTTGAAACATGCAATTTTATACATGATATGATAATGTTGAATTAAGTAATTTTTAATTATTCTTTACATTGACGTAAATAATAAGGTTGATTATAATTAGATATACCATGTCATAAACGACACAGAAAAGATATATTTTTCAAAAATATCTATTTGTTAAGTACTATAAGCCTTTCATGATGCATATCTACAAAAAAAAATGAAATTTATAATATAATATATTATGTAAGAAATAAATTTAATATTTGAAAATATGAATTAATCCATAAATTAAACTGGTCAATGAATAAATTTAACAGATGTTTGTTGTAACTTAAATAAAATATAATAGATAAGGTAATACTTCATTGCTATAACAAGTCTAAAATTAGTGGTTAAAATAGAATTAAAAATTTTTGCGGAAGGGAATAGAAAATAATTAGATTTTTTACTGACCTATTTTATTTATTTGATATCAAAATAAAATTTTATTTAAAAATTCTGTGCTCTAGTTTTTATTGATAGTTGTTTTAGCTTAGTACTAACAATAGGAACACATTACAACTAACATTAGGAATAACTCATTTTTGGAAATGAGTTATTCGTAATTAAGAATATGTACATATATTTCTAATTACGAATAACACATCTCCATATTTTTTATCCAAAATTTTTTTTCTTATGCTGAAGTCGTTGGTCATTCGACCATTCGACGTCTTGCTGCCCAATATATATTAGATTTTTTAATACTCAACTACCTCAGAGACTTCTGTGAGGAGAACGCAGTTATCCCCTTCGAACAAACCGGCTTTCAAGCACACCTCAGTACAGAACACCATCTAATGAAACTTCAAACAGAGGTGTGCAGAGACCTCAACAGAAATGCAGCGACAGCTATGATTTCTATAGACTGCACGAAAGCATTCGACTCCGTGTCTCACGGCATGTTATGCCATAAGCTCGCGGACCTCGAGTGCCCAGAACAGCTCTACAATCTCATACTATCATTCCTGAC
>NW_027109687.1:359829-371198 GCF_000696795.3 Halyomorpha halys
TACGTCCGGCTCTCCTATACGGTGCGCCGCTCTTCACTCACCTCCGGGAAGGAACACAGCGCCATCTTCAACGGTTCCAGGACACTGTGCTGCGGAAAATAGTGAGGTCTACATCACTGAGGAAAACTAAAGCACCTCAACTTCACGAGATCTTCAACCTACCGACTGTGCCCGAGTTTATACAACGGAGGCACATAAAATTCTTCGACTCGCTGAAGACCAATATCAACCCACTGTTCAACACTTTATCACCCTCTACAGCACCAATCAGATGGCAACAGTGCCAATAGTGACATATCACAAACAGTGCAACAGACACCTTTTGAACCATAGTTTTAGTTTTAGTTATAGTGTTTAGTTATAGAGTTTAGTTATAGGTTTAGTTATAGTGCCGTCACAACCCTCAAGTGTGCCCCAACACTTTTGACTCAATTCTATGTACTCTAACTCAGCCCATCTTTATCACTCCAAAATCTCCTTAAAATGTAGCCCTGCTACAGTAAAAGGAGTAAAATCTGCCCATCATTAAATATTATTAATATCATACTCTTACAGATAAAAGGGGTTCTGGAAAAAAAAAAAAAAAAAGAAAAAAAAAAAAAAGCTAATTGGAAAATGTTTCTGCCAAAAAAATATTAAATACATATCATATAAACCAAAAGATCAAATTTTTGTTCACAATAAACTTTTAAATCACTGAATTTTACTTTTTCTGGTTATTTTTTTCAAGATGTTCTGTCTTACTGGGAAGGTACTAAGCTACTCCTAGACACATATAGTCGTGTTAAAGTAATCGTTATTTTTTAAAAGAAACCAAAGATTATTTTAAGGCGAAGAATAGAGATAAAAATCGTATTTTTCTATTATACTGAAAATTCGTGTTTAAGGATTTCTCTAGGTTCTAAAACCGGACATAACTCCCAAAAAAAATATTACCGATCTACCACATAATCAATACATATACAATAGATATCAGCTAAATCAAATAGAATAAAAGAAATATTTCCTTTAATTAAAAATGCATCCTCAGATTCAGTAATAGCAAGGCATTTATTGGTTTGCTAGTTATAATGGTTCTAATAACTAACTTTGACAAGCATATAACAAATAATAATTTATGCCTCTAAAACTAAGATTTGATAAAAAACATTTTTTTTACGATTCAGTACTCAAAATAATTTTTGTGCTAAATATCATAATGATAAGATATTTAATACTAAAAATACGTACAAATATTTATAAACGGCACAGCAGCCGTTGGTTGAGCCTATGCCTGGGGCAAAATAACAAAGTGTTCTCTCTCCCACTGTTTTATTTATTTATTTTTTAATAATACAAATTTGTGAATTAAAGTATTATATAAACGAAACCTATACAATTACATCATATTAACTACAGTTCATTGTTTTACGTAAAATACTTTGTTAATTAATATAATTATTTAATAACTTGGCTACACTGTCGAAGTATTATTAAAATACATTAGGTAACTAGTTTTCTATATTTTGGAAAGATAATTCGCAATTTTTTTTCATCAAAATTTTTGATTATATAAAATTTTTTGGTCAAAATTTCATCAGACCCTTTGAAGACGGGGTTTGTTTCCGGTCACTCACTGACGGCCAATTACCAGTCTGTGCAACAGTGCAATTGCAACATTCCGTATCATGTTCTTACTTAATTATTTTGTAGACTTATTTGTTTATCTGACTTAATTAAATTATTATTTGAGTTCATATCTTTGATCGCACCCCGGCCATCTTCCCTTCTATATATTACACACGGTCGATCAACAATCTTCCGATATGTCTCAGAATACACGGGGCCCTCAAGAATCCCATTCAGTAACCGTGACGAAGCACTGCGACGTGGAGCGAAACGTTGGCTCACATTCAATAGTTTTATTACTATATGAGTTTTTTCTTTTTTGAGTTTTCTTCTGGAGTTTTCTTCTTTCAATATATTATACACGGTCGAGCAACAATCTTCCAACTTTAAAAAGATTATATATAATAAAATATTAAGTACTTTGTATATAAAATACAACACTTGTATATAAGATACTTTCTTGAAACTGGTTTATATTGTTTAAATTAAATAAATATCAGTGATGATGGCCGAATTTACCATAAATTTAATTTTTTTTTTAAGACTAAAATTTATTTTATTTAAACAATAATTATTTTAATAAAATATCTTCTTCTTTTTGGTGAACTTTGGCTTTGGTTTTAAGTGAACTTTTTAGTACACAAATTTAGAAATTTGTAATGCAGTAAGTTTTCGTACCCGTTTGTGATTATTATAGGATCGCATAAAGTAGCCGTTAGAGTCGGAGAAAATAACCGCAAATGTCGGATCATATAGAAATTAATCTTCTCAAGAAATAATTTTTTCACTCCTATATTTCAAAAATGTGATATAATAAATTTCTTTAAATAATTTTCGTTTATGAACTTAATTACAGATTTCCCATTCATAAAATTTTTTTTATTATTTATTCATAAGGAGAATTTCCTCAGAGAAAGCATTCATAGTTACAAATTTATACAAATATTAAATTCATGATATTGGCTTACATCCCTTCAAAAACGTCCCGATATCCTTGATATATTTGTTACTTCCCAAATACCCATCTCACAATCAACAATGCAATCTTTAGATGACCTCTTTCAGATCATAGCCTGGTTCTACTTCACATCCATTCAAATCCTATTCCTAGACCCTCTCCCCTTTCAATGGTTACAGGACAGGTAAACTGGAAAAATTTTCGGACTGATCTAGAAAACATACTTGACTTAAAAATTCCACTATAACAAAAGAATAGATCGACTCTGCTATCGAAATACTTTCTAGATCGATAAGAACTACTATCACTAACAATACTTCACCAATGAACATAAAACGTTTTAGAGAAAACAAATTACCTCGTCACATACAAATATTATTAACAGAAAAACACCGGGCAAGTGCGAGGTGGCACAGAACAAGATATTCTTCGGACAAAGCTCATTACAGTACATTGACTAACAGACTAAAAGCAGAAATTACAAAACACAGAATAAAAAATTTTTAGAACTTAACAGAAAACTTAAATACCACTGACGAATCATTATGGAGAACTACTAAAAGCTACTGAAATACAAATCCTTCAACCATCCACTTCTCACTGAAAATAAAACTTGGACATGATCAGATGAAGAAAAAACTCAAATATTCGGCGAACACCTCTGCAAAACTTTTAACCCCCATCCTGATATCCTTAATCCAACCCATCTTGAACATGTTGATGCAGTGATTACAATTCCACTCCAAATTACCCTTCCTCCTAATGCCTTTCATCCCTCAGAAATAATGAACATCATCTACCAATTACCTTCTAAAAAAGCTCCTGGCCACGATCTTATCACAGCACACATTCTGAAACAGCTCCCTCGTAAAGCCATTCTATTCCTTACCTATATCTATAATGCTACACTCCGATCCACCTATTCCCCTGACCCTTGGAAAATGTCTATAATAAAAATGTTTCCCAAACCTTCCAAGCCACTAGAAAATCCATCTTCCTGCCGTCCTATTTCCCTCCTGCCCATTATGGCCAAAATCCTAGAAAAACTCTTATTAAAACGCCTCTATCCAATCCTTCACTCATATCATGTTATTCCTGACCACCAGTTTGGACTTAGAACATCCCATTCTACCATACAACAGAGTCATCGAGTGGTTGATGTCATATCTTCCACATTGAAGCCCGGAATATACTGCACTGGATTCTTCCTCGATGTTGAACAAGCTTTTGATCGAGTCTGGCATCATGGTCTGCCATATAAACTTCGTACGTAACATCCCATTCGTTGCAGATTTGACCCAAAACAGATATGCGTCTTTTTATTCCAAACTCCTTAACCATCCTAACCCATTAATTCTTAATCTTTCATCCTTAAAAATCCCTGATAACCCTCCGAGGAGTCTGAAAAGAAGATGGCCACGGGACCTTCTAATTTAAATTAATGCTTGAAGTACCACCAATGGGTGGTTCCTTCCCAAGATTTCAAGTGTAAATGAAACATACAACCTATTTACTTATTTTATTTATTACTTGTCAGTTGTAAATCACATTAAATAAATTTTTAAAAAAAATCATGAAATATTCAAGGCTTCAAAAACTCACATAAGAGATGAGTTAGGATGTTGAGAAGGCTGAGAACTATCTATTCCCTCTAGATAGCTCGCTGTGAGGTAACAGGTGCACCTCACAGCCTAACAACAGTATCAATACAGCCTCACCTGCCTTCCTTATGTGGAGCTTCCTCCAGCTCTGTTCATCAAGCCCAATTCTTCACAGCCCCTGATAAAGTTACGTTTTCTTTATTTAGTGGATAGGCTGAACTCCTCCATTGAAACACCTGAGGTTTGTTATTAAGCTTTGTCAAAACAAAAATGTCAATTGTACAGAATTTTTTATCAAAATTAAAGCTCACAAAACTTCTTTCTTTAAACAATGTTTATATAATTTTTCGTATTCCCTATATTTTTCGAGATATTCGCTATCTGAAATAGACAATTTTCTAAAAATTGATTATCGTTTCATGTTTTTCACAAAAAACGTCTATTTTGTTATTTTAACTTGAGATTTATAAAAATATTGGTAACAAGAAAGTTCTAACCGGTTTTATTTTTTTCAAGCGTTTACCCTTTTTACTAATATACTTACAACTAGTCAAACTGCCTTTATTTAGTAGACTACACTAATTGTGGGTGTGAAATTATTTTTGAGTGGTGTAAGAATACACTGAATTTTTTTTTTAATGAACAAGTAGAAATCGTTAGTGCCTTTGCTAAAGAAGAATAACTTAAAGCCATCAGTGGATGAAGATGCTATGTGAAAACGTATTAGAAAAAATTGAACTTTTTCCTTGAGAGAATAATTTAAATATTTTTTCTACATGGTACCTTATTTCAGTTTTCTAAGCCATAAGTTGTGAAAAATTTCAGAATTTTAAAAATTGAGTATTGTATCCAAAAAAAGAAATAAAAAAAAAATTAACAATTCTCAGTTTCATGCGTTTGTTGCGTACTACCTTCATGTCTTCAATGTCTTCAAGATCAAGTAAATCAATTCCAACTTACCAGCTTAGAACATAGTAATCAAAATCCCCACACAGAAGAGGTGAAACAGTTTATATCTTTGGCATGGAGTGACACCCAATGTTCAAATTCTCATAAACGAATCTGTAAATAATGAAACTGAAAGTTTTAAGGAACAGGGTTTAACGTTGTTTGTCGATATATGACAAAACAATCGTAACAAAATTGCATAACACTGTTGGTTTTAGACTTAAAAGTTAATCTTTGCCGGACAACTTAACATAAAAATTATAAGCCCCTAAAATTAGGCATTGGTTGTCTTCAGTCTTCAATGTACTAAATGTTTTCATCACTCAAACGATTAGTTAGACTAATATATATGTTCTTGTGAACCCATCTTTGGACTTGGAAATAAATAAATATTTTGAATTTACTCGATGCCCATAAACCATAAATACATCGATTATCGATTGTCCACAGGTTATGTGGAAAGTGTAGATCCAAAAATGTTCAAAAGAGCGTGTTTTCTTCTATAAATGGTCTGGAAAATAATTAGTTTTTTTTCGATACATACATTTTAAGGCATCAAGTTATTCTACGTTAATTTTTCAGTAGAATATTTTTAAATCATAAATATTTTTGAAACCCTAATCAAAACCGAATGCAAGTTACTTTAATTTTACATAGAAGTATACAATATGTTTATTATAAAGTACCATTTTAATAAAATTATATATACTATAATCATTATTGAACAGAAAAAAATTAAAAAAAAAAAAAAAAAAAAAAGCTATGAAAATTCGTTTGGAGCCGAAAATAATTGTAAGAAATAAACTTGTTGTAAGAAAAATTGCTTTGATTTGTTTCAAGAGAAATTTGTATAAAGAAATATATATCATATGAATTAATTTCAGAGTTAACATAGGTTAAAGTTAAATATTTTAAAAATCTGCTAATATTAGCTCTGAAACTAATTGTATAGCAAATAAACAAAAACATATATGGCAAATAGTATTTCATATTTTGCGCAGTTAATACACCTAAGCGTCCCGGCAACAGACATGTAACTAAAAGAATCCTGGTAGATCATCAGTAAAACTCCTCCGGACGCCTGAACAGCGTCAAGATATATTCTAGTTCTTAGTTTGTTTGTTTGGTTGTTTAGTGGCACCAAACTTCATTGGTCATCAACGCCATTTATATTTTATTTAATTTTGATAATATTCGTTAAATTTTATTTATTTTTTGATAATATATTATAGGGCTTGACATCCTTTTTAATAATTTTTAGTGTGCTCATTGGGGGCCCCGGGCATTTTATTTATTTATTAACCAATGGGTGGTACTCACAAAAATAGGCGTGGGAGTGACGAACACACCCTATGAAAACCGCGTCATGAATCGCGCGATGTATTTCATAAGTACATCGCGCGAGGCCTTGGACCTCCACGGTTGTCACTTCTTTATTAATTGGTAAATATCACAATTACATGCTAACACAATAAATGACATTGATTAAATCTGTAAGTATTTATTCACATTATATATACAGGACGAAAAATAAGGAAAACAATATTATGACAGCTGTAGAAAATATAATTATAATAGTGATTAAATAATAATGAAGTAATATAAGCACTATTAAATATACTATTAAATACAATAAAATACAATATAAATATATTAAATGTAAATACAATACAATTAAATACAATAACAAAAATAAAAAGCATTCATTTCTCCGTACAATCTTTACAGTCAACCTTGGGAACACTAGACCAAGCTTTACCACCCTCATGCAAAGCAGGGGTCCAAAAATCCCAGTGCTACTCTGACATCCGCGTCACTGGTATTAGATCATTTTGTAGCAGTGTAAAAATTACTTTACTATGACTGTAATCAGATTTCTATTTAGTGCAGACGTCAAGGCCTGGCTCCATAAGTTTATTAGCCCTGCATATTTCTTACCTATCCGTACCTTCTTCCATGGTTAACACTGAAAATAGTTGGGCATACTGCAGAGAGGGCTTCTGTGATATCTTAGGAAATACTCTCAATACAGGTATTGTTTTTTTTTCTTTTTCTTATAATTAATGGTGGGTAACTTAATTTTTTTTTATTTAGAAGGCCTTTGAATTTCTTGATGTAGTATATATTTTTTTTTTTTTACCGTTAAACATATTTTCTTTTCTTGGTTAACACAGAGAGACAGAGATACTTAATTTTATATAAAAAAACAACTAATAGCTTATTTCATAAATTCCATATTAATTTGTGCAATGCGCTTAATCTTTTCAAGAAGCCAGACAAGGGGGAGAGTTAATGATCGGCGAGAATGACAGAAGTGTTTTGGTTGTTGTAGTAATGAAGATGGCCTATTGTTCCCCCGCCGGGTTATCAACTCATCAGCCCTAATCCCTCCCCAACTTTGCAGCCTGCAGCCTTCTGTCCCCACTAGCACAATGGATCGTCCCAGAGATTGGAGGCTGTGATTCGCTCCTCTGGCTCAGGGTCGAGATATTAATAAAGGACCAATTCATCTCGCCTTTCTAAACCATTTCCTGTCCAGCCGTTCCATGAAAAATTGTGTCGGGAATAAGGGAAAGCATAAATTTCATAAATAGACAAGTTACAATGATTTTCTTGTAATAGTATTAACGAAAAAGAAACGGTGTTATGTATTTGTTTATTTATTAGTTTATATAATACATTTTAATGACATTAAAGTACTTTTTTATATCGTAGTAACTGTACAACAATACATTAATCTAAGTTTTAAATATATTTTTCTTTCTATCCCGCAGTAACTTTGTGAGAGAGCAGTTTAATTATTTAACATGCATTGTCCAAAATTTCTAAAACATTAATGGACACACGGAAAGGAATGTTTTGGCTACTCTAAAATAATTTAAACTGTAATTCTTGTATAAGTTTCCGATTCTTAGGAATATTGAAAGCCAAAAAATTGGTGTGGTGCGCGCATCACACCACCTTTACTTATCCCCTAACTTTTATTTAAAATTGATCCCTGCATATACTGGTAAATGAAAATAAAAACAGAGTCCAGCGATAACAAACATTGAAACATGAAAAGGTTGATTTGTTGATATAAAATATTACGTCAAGCTTGCCAGAATGATCTATAAATATTTTATTATGTTTATATTTTATTCATCTAATTAAAATTTCAAATAATAAACACACTTTATTTCTTCATTTACTCTTTTAATATTTCGTACCGATAACTGCTTTTAGTGCTACTTTCATTTTATTAAACTTTTTAAAAGGGACTTTATATCTACAATTCAGAGATACTGAGGGCGGATGTTCATCCTATAAGTTTTTCGATGACCTCGATAACAATTGAGAACCTTCCTATTTTCCAGGAAATGCCTCAGTATACAACGTCATAAAGATAGTAATGAATTTGTCCCCCCAACTTGCGATTCTTATTCTTTACAGGTAATTTTTATTTAGAGAATGGTTAATATCAGCTCTCAAATAAATTATATTGCAAACAAACAAAAACATAGACGCATATCGAATATTATTTCATATTTAGCCCATTAAATACACCCAAACATCCCGGCAGCATACGTGTAACTAAAGGAATCCTGGGAGATTTTCTTAAAAACTCCTCAACAGCGTCAAGTTATACTTTAGTTTTTGTATCAATTAAATTTAATTTTATATATATATGTCTTTTTTTATTAATTATTTTATGTATTGAAGAATATTATTATTATTATTATTATTGTTACATGCAAACACAATAAAAGGCAATGATTATTAGAGCTCTAAGTATACATTCACACCATATATACAGGACGAAATGCTAAGAAAAAAACTATCATGACAGCTGTAGACAATATAATTATAATATTGATTAAATAATAGCAAAGTTATACAAGCACAGGTTACAGGTTATTGTGTGCTGAAGTATGATGCTTGCAGTCTTGTACTAGATTCTTCAGAAATTACCAGATAATGCATTTTAGGTCAAGCTATAGCCAGAGTAATTCAACACATTCAATTCTCAGATTTATATAATATTCATAATTATTTTTATTAAATATTGTTTATTATACACATAAATTTTACTTGTTAATATACTGATATTCAAAATGCTATTAGAGATAGAACTATATTTTCTTCTTTTACTTTAATGTTTTGAATTAAAAACACATGTTAGTTACTATAAAATCAAATGATGAAAATTGAAGTTTAATATTTCAGATTTGATAACATAATTTTACGAATAATAAATATAATCGTATAATGATATTGTTGCACAAAAATCAAATGTACTAATTTTCTTGGCTGAAAGGTGAAAAAAGAAATTGAAATAAAGATTACCTAAAATATAACAAATGATATCTGTAAATATTATTTCTCTTTTCCCTAGAGACGTCTCTGTAATTTTCATTTTCACAAAAACTGAACTAGAATCGCTAATTTTTTAATTTGTCTAAGAAAAAAAACATCAAACACACATTTAAATCTCTTTGTTACTAATGCCTGTTGAACAGATTCGATACTTAGGACTCCATCTTGACAAGAGACTTACTTGGAATCCACACACAAGACTGAAACGACAAGAAACTGCTCGTAGATTCCGATTGCTACAACACTTAAACTTAATTGCTACAACAAATAAATTTAAAAAAAAATCTCTTTGTTTAACTTTCTTCTCCCAAGATTAATTTTATGAATACCAACATATTCTAAGAAATATATAGAGAATATCCCTTTAATATTTTGAAGTGAATTGAGTATTGTATGGGCATAAGGCAACGTATAGATAAGGCGCCATAAAACACTTCACCCAAGCGGTTACGCTATCCCGGTTTCATATACCCCTATCCTTCAGGGGCTGCATACAGGTATTCCTTCAGTATGTAACAGATAAAAAAAAATGTTCTACAATCGTTTCAGAACCGATTTAATTAACTGTTAACAATAATCATACAAAAATCTATATCATTTAAATACATGACGGGTTCTGAGTTAAGATCGGGGAGAGGAAGTACTGTTTATTGATCAACGATTATGGTCAGAATCAGGCTTAATCGCCAGATTTATCTATGAATTAGGTCTTAGTCGAGGATTAAAATATTTTCTTCATACATATTATAATTTATCTGTTTTATATTTGTATGTTACCTATCCAACGAGCACATACAATAAGTTTTAGAATGGGATATGCAACAGCGGAAAAATTTTGAATACTTCGAATAGTTGTATGTATCAAAATAGGTAATTTTAATAATAATGTGGTAAATGTGGAAAAATAGTTTGAAAATGTACAATAGACAGGGGTAGGACAGTACAAAAATGTTGAGTAGATAGTATAGATGGTATAAAAATTTTATATTCATAGTTATATAGTTTTATTTTAAATAATGTGGGTTTAATGTGTTGCAAAAGATTTTTTGTTCAATCGCCAGTGTTCTGTGAATTCACATTCACACCATAACTTTTTATTATTGATTATTTTTGAAAGCAATAACTATTATACTAATTAGTTTAACTAGGTGAAAAACAATCTTGAATGTTCCACGTTCTCAAAAATATTTATATGTCTATATGTGTATGTGTTAAAACTAACTACTCCTGCCTCACTAATTCTGCTACGGAGTTATATTTATGCATAGGCTCCGGTACAGCAATAAGCGGAGGTTCATAATGCCCGCCCTGGGAAGCTCCCTAAATACACCCTCGGAGATGAAGTGGCTAAAAGGGTCTATTGAAACAGCTCAAGAGAATGTCTGTCCTTATTGTTCTGTCCGTCACTTTATCTCGTTCATTTAAACGAAATGGGGAACCGAATTTTTTTTTTTTTTTTAAATCTTGAATATTTTAGTCAACTTTACTTTATACAACTATTCATTTCTTTTATCATTTTTATTTAACCGAATAACTCATTTTCCAATTGTGAAAACATGGATATACATTAGAATAATTACTTAATAATAATGCTTTCATCTTTAAAAAATGTATTTAGACCTAATTTATTCTTCAAATGCATTACAGTAGAAAAAACATTTTTTTTTTACTTTATTTAATTGATAGAGATTGCAATCTGCCACACTATAGTGGGTATTAGGTAATAGTGATGAATGTTCATATTCATACTAAAATAAGAATGAAAATAAATGAAAGAATAAAATTAAAAAAGTACATAAAAATAAATAAAATCTATAAAATAAGAATGAAAATAGAAAAATAAATGAAAGAAATAAAAAAGTACATAAAAATAAATAAAATCTAGAAAAAACAATTAA
>NW_027109687.1:371537-391737 GCF_000696795.3 Halyomorpha halys
CTAAAATAAAATAAAATAAGAATGAAAATAAATGAAAAAATACAAAAAAAAAGTACATAAAAATAAATGAAAGAATAAAATAAAAAAGTACATAATAATAAATAAAATCTATAAAATAAGAATGAAAATAAAGAAATTAATCAAAGAAATAAAAAAAGTACATAAAAATAAATAAAATCTAGAAAAAACAATTAAGTTTTAATGTATTTTATTTAAATTCTATGCATTTTAGTGCACCATTTTCGCGTCATCTAATAACGTTTTCTAGGGCCGAGTTGCACAGCATTGGTGATAATCTATCTCCTCGCCTCATACGTATTCTGACCAAGGCTTCAGGTACTCAATGCATCAGGACTTTCATTTAGGATCATCTTAACACAATTTGGTCTTACCAACTTCCCGGGATCCCACACCCTTTTTTTAATTTTAATTTAGTTTAACGTTTATAAAGAATAACAAATAAATTCATCTTATATTCCAAATATTAATAGTTTCCAATATTGTACACTAAAATTTGCAACAGTTAAGGGCTTCAGTGATAATAATATTTCATAAATAAAACAAAAAATTAATTAATTAAAAATGTTTTCTGTATTAATGCTTCCCCCAATATTTACCATCAGTAGACAAGACGTTTGTCGAAAATGTATATGTCACAGCGGTGACAGTTTGCTGAAGGTTGGACAGGACGAGGTCGGTTATAACGTCATCCGTCACAGTCACCAGAAGGCAAAGTAAATAAAAGCAATGTTCCTTCTCCATTGACAGCTAACGTCACTTCCAGCTGTTGTATCTTGCCAAAGGCTCTATCCTTTCTCATGATATACCTTCTCCGAGTCTCTATAGCCGATCGTATTGAAAAAATCCAAAAGCTATCATATGTGCATCCTCATAAATATCACATCCTTTCCACTTTGGTTATCATAAAAAAAAAATATTAAAGTAATGATATATAAGAAATAAACATGATCCTGAAATGTTCGTGACTGTTAACAAAGAATTAAGCAGCATTTTAAAGCACTATTAGAAGCAGATATCAAAAAGACAAGACTTTTTTTTATATGATGAACGACATTCATGAAACAAAAAGTTTTAATATTACTTTATGAGGAATTCCTATTTCCAATTATTAGTAAGAACAGTTTTAACACTATATTATTGTAATAATTTAACAATAACAATGTTATTTCCAACTATATAAAATGAGCTGAGGCAGTATGTTATCAAGGTAATGTATTTCTTCCATAACAGACTACATTAAATAATTGGCTTTATATATTTTTTTCCGACTCGCTTTATCATTTGCTTTTTCAATTTACCTGTGCTGAAAGTGAATAAGTTAAGTTAATGAGCCATAGATGAATAATGATCGGGTTTCTTACTTGTGGAGCATACCACTATCTTCCCCATTATCAGGAGGGCGAATGATATCGGACTGTTTCCAACTAACTTACTACACGGCCACGTAACTTTCTCTTCCGTGCGAAACTGGTGGTTGTGAACAACATCCAGTATTACTTAATGTTCTATTTTAGTATCTTCAACGATAGTTTCAGAAATACTGAGTTTATAAGTGGATTTCTACAGTCCTTAGTTCTTCACTGTTCGCTGACATGAATAGTGAATGATACTTCAACCTGAAAAGATATTCAAAATTGCCTTTCTTTTTTTTTTTTTTCCTAAGTCATTTTTAAGTAACTAATCTAAAGAGATAAAGTCGATATATATATATATATATATATATATATATATATATATATTCATCTGTACACTTTTTGGCAATTTTATTTTATTTTTTCCTGGTAACATCTATTCTAAGTTTTGAGGGTACTGTTTATTTGCTAACCTTCTTTAAAGCACCTACTTCTGAAATTTACAATAAAAATGGTTACTTTTTTACGGTGTTCGTAACGTCTACTGCATAATCATTTCTTTTTTGGGCACTGTTACACTACTTCAATATTTTAGTTTCCTACACACAAATTCAGAAGACATGTAAAAATTAACTTTTCGCTCAGGTTGTCATACCATTAAAGTATATCTTTTTATGACTAAGGCTAAAAACAATTAATAAAAATTAAACTTAATCAGAAATGCACTTTTTCATTTATCGTGTCTCTGTTGTCCGAAAAAAAGAAAAAAAATACAAGTGCACTATGGCAGTTTCAAAGTATATGCAATTTTATTTAATGGGAGATTACGAAAATTTCAGAATGAATACACATATTATTGAATTAATTATATTATATCATCTGAACAGTACGAGATAGCAAAATTAAACAGTCTAGGAAATCTGGACAAAATTATGCATTAAGTCAAGTTGAATGTACAAAATACAAACTGAAATTAATTAAATCTGAGATATAACCCCTGTACTTACTACGATAGCTCTGTATGGATTTAGAACATGAGAAAGATCACCCTTGGAGAATTAACAATAGCCAATGAAAAGTTGGGAGAAACATATTTCCTCTTTTCTGGAATTTCTGATGTAGGGGGAGAGTGGATAGAGGGCTCAGTTAGCACGGCAAAGTTTCACCTCTCCAAGATGGGGATTGATGTCGTTTCTATCTCCTTCCTACGTATTTCGGTTGGGGTTCTATATTAACTTCTCTAATTCAATCATCTGGCGAAACTCCTTTATTCTATGTCTTTGAAAGCTCTCCTCATCTTTCAAATATTGTGGGTTCCTTTTATTCACTTTCCCATTGTCTAATATTCCAGAATCTTAAGGCTTCCAAATGAATATTCCAAATCTATCGTGAATATCCCAATTATTACTTATTTTTCATATTTACAAACATCATTTAGGATATCCATTAGGAGTTCAATCCTGTGTTATACTCACTACCGCACTTAAGCATAGTCTGGAGGATGAGGCCTAATAAATAACAGTTGGCTTTTTGATTTTAAGTTCTGTTATCCTTAATGCTCCTTACTTTATCACATATCAAGTCATCCATCATGACCTGAATGTCACATATGTTGCCGATTTGGCCAAAATCAGATACGCCTTCCATTCCTTCCATGGAAAACTTCCCAACTACCCAAATCCACTTGTTACTTGGCTTCTCCTTCATTACCTAATAATCCCCTTAGGCATCTGAAGATGGCCTCGGGATCTTCTCCTCTAGAAATGTTATTGGAGTTCTATCAAGGGGTAGCTTCTCCACATGTTTGTATCATGTCACTATGTCACCTACAGCAAATTTACTTGTTGTATATATGTTATACAGTTGTAAATAACAATAAATAAATGATTTAAAAAAAAGTTCTGTTACGGTTCCATTTACTTTCTTTCTTCCACTAATTCCGGGATGACTGGGAGCCAAAAAAAAATGTTATTTTCCTAGAAGAATTTTCATTCTGTTTAATAGTGTTATAAATTTCTCAAACAAGAGCGTTATCTAGGAAAATTCGGAGGGACATTCAAGGAGTCAGAGCAAACTATTGTTGAATGATCTGTTCATGAATGAGTTACTTTGACTGCCATTGAAATCGTTGTCAGTTGAGCTGTAAAGACATAAGAGACAACATCTTGTATTTCAGCAACCTAAGTTGATTCAAGATTTCACTCGTCAATCATTTTTCAACATTTGGAGATTTATTGTTATTATATAGGCATCAAAATGTTAATAACACGTCTTATTAGCAATATTCCAGTCCTATCGTTTATTTATCTGGAAAGTTTAAAAAATTTGCTCATTTATATAATATAGGAAATTGATTACGAATCACAAATTTGTGACCTTTAGTTTTGCCCATTTTCTTTTTATTGCAAAAAATAGATGTTACAAATTTTAGTACTTCGTTCATGCATTTTTTATTAAATTCAATTTTTTTCCCCATAAACAGTTACCGAACTTCATGAGAAGTAACAAAAGAAAATGATTAAGGGGGTTTGAACGTGTCTCTCATCACTCAAGCGGTCGTTTCGTGTCCGCAGTCACCGAAATCACTCTGACTCTCTTTAAATGTTCTACGCTCTCTAATCTTCTATATCTTACAAAGTTTTTATTACTATTGCTTTTGCTACAACTATGGAATGTTACGGAAGTGAAACCTAATGGTTTAATCACAAATCCCTCGCTAAACAATTAGTACTCTAATATAAATTACGTTGGTAGCTTGATTATTTTTAATTTCTTCTATATGTTCTATTGATTTCTAGAGATAAAAAACTAATGGTTTACCTGTTATTTTTTAATCAGTATTTACTAATTAATAAAGCTGGAAATTTTTATTTATTATTATTTTAATTTATTTTAATTTCTTCAATCATAATTTTTATTTGAATAACTATTTTTGTGTTATAACGACCATTTAATAATGTTAAGAAAGACGTAGGTCATTTTGTATATCTAAATAAATTCTTTGACTAGTTTACCCATACGATAATTCTCAAATGTTTCCTTCTTCTCTTTAATTGATTCAAATTATAATTCGCATAAAGAATACAATATTATCAAGAAACTCTACTTATATTATAAAAAGTGCATACATCATAACTACTACGTTAAGATAACAGTTTACTTAATACGTAATTACGTTGCCGCACTAAAAATATCAGTTCAGTTTTACAGTTAAAATTCAGTTATTCCTAAACTTATATTAATCCTGAATTTTACTCGCTGAAACCTCGTAGCTAGGCCGTACACGAACACATATTTTAGGCAGACTACGAATATTTAGTGGTAACCCACGGTCTTTAACAATTTGACATATAAAATTTGCAAATTTGTTGAGCCGTGCAAGGGGAGACTGCACATATTTTTTTCAATATTCTGAGCTAAAATTGTTCTCATGTTTTTTGGAATATTACTTTGTAATTTAGGCTGCAAAATCTATGAATTGGTCGAATCTTTTAACAATTACCTGATTAAACATCTATTTAAAATCGCATTATGTTTACTCCTTGTTAGTCTTTTATTGCTAATAATAACATATTGTTGTCACTAATATAAAATTTTTAATAATTAAAAAAAAAACATATTCTAAATAAGGAGCTATAAAATACGTTCCTGAAACCAGTTTATCTCTATCATTGATAATATATAGATTATAAACAAATCAATACTCTCCGACCTCCGTTACACAAAAAGATAACTAATTTATATACAATATGTTTTGTTTTTTTTAAACATACTACAACAACATAATAATATATTAAACTTATTCTACTATCTAATACTATTAAACAATATGAAATTACTAATTGATTTACTATATCTACGTAGTGTTTACATAATTTTTTAGTATCTGTCTTAAAATTAATAGTGTTACCTTTGTTTTTGTGACATGTATTGCTTCTGTTATTTTTCTATTTCTAATGTAATTTACTATGTCTAAAATTTTTTGATTTTTAAAAATTCAAATCTGTTTTATAGTGCTGTGTTGTGCCAGTGCTGTTGTCTTGATATTTTTACAATTACTCTGTTGGTCAACTCAAATTTTATTTATTTATTTAAAGTAATTTACAACTGTACAAAATAATAAATACAATAAGTAAATATGTGGAATGTTTCATTTACACTTGAAAATCTTGGGAAGAAACCACCCATTGGTGGTACATCAAGCATTAATTTAAATTAGAAGGTTATTAATTGAATTAGTGTGTCCCAGGTGTGTAGAGCAACTACCCATTGGTAGCACTCTAATGACATTTTACGTTAGCAGGTCTCGTGGCCATCTTCTTTTCAGACGCATCGGAGGATTATCAGGGATTGTTAAGGATGAGAGATTAAGAACTAATGGGTTGCTCAACTCTAGTTTTTAACTTTATAGAAGTTTCTCCAATATACATACCTTCACAATTCTGGCAATTAATTTTGTAAACTGCATTTTTTTTATATCAATTTTATCTTTCATATTGTTAAGATTACCTACTTTATTGTCGTCGTGTAAACCCAATTTCAGATTATAATGGTCATATTCCACAAATTTCCTTTTAATTTTATCCGTTAAACCTGATATATAATTCAATGTAAAATATTGATTATTAGGAATTCTATTAATTTTCTTTTCCATTTTATTCTGTGTAATATCCTCATCTGATATTTTATTATTTATATTTTTATTTTTATAAAAGTCTGTAATCCTCCTTTGATTAGGTTTTTTGTAATATTGCTAATGTACTTGCTAGTTATTTTAGTGTTGTTATATTTATTATTATTCTTAGTGGTTTTCTATATACTACTAAAGAAATTGTTTGCTTTGGGGTTGTTTTTAAGTCTCTTATACCACAATTTATTAATTATATTTTTAGGATAAAAGTTTTCAATTAAAATTTTGTAAATTTGTCTTTTTATATATTTTAATAAATCGATATCTGTTAAAACTATTATTAGTTTTTTTTTTTTGCTCAAGTCCTCTATTGAGGACCTATACAGCCCCAGAGTGGCAATGTCAAGGCTTATTTCTCGGGGCCACCACGAAATAAATATTGACTAGCCCAGGTGGGATTCGAACCCACAACCTTCTGAGCCAAGCTCTTTAGAACCCTCGCCCCAGCCCGCTCAGATATCAGGTCCTCCGTTAAAACTATTGCTTTTTTAATCACGTTGCTGGTCATTTATTTTTTTTTATATTTAGTTTTTTCATTTCCTTTTTTTTTATTGCCTTACAAAATAAATAGACTTATTAAATGTTTCGTTTATTATGAGACCTACCTTGACATAATAGTAAAATGTATTTTATATTTGAGCAGCTAACAATAGTGGACAGGGGTACCTGACCCTCACAGTTAGGAAGAGTTGGGAGTGAGCTTGGTAATTGTTTGAGGGGGTCTACCTCGCAATTAGAGAGCACAAAGGACGGAATACCTTACTTGTTAGCAGTACAGTTTATCCAGGTTCAATTGCACGGCTCTTCTCTCTAAACATTGGGAGAGCTATCAGTTTCTGTTAGTTCCTAACTTCTGCTTTAATCTTAATTAGATAATTGAATTGTTGAAAATTTTCAGAGGTGGGTGTAGAGAATTAGGCAGTTAATTAAATTAGCTTTATCTAGTTATTCTGCATATTATCATTAAACTTGATAACTTTGTCCGACCACATTGAACTTTTCGTTACCATTTGAACAACGCATTTGGAGATAGTTTGGCTCTAACTGAAGGATAAACTATAACAAATTCTAATAGGATTAATCTTTAGTTCTAAACTAAACACTCCCAGTCCGTCTGCAAACTGAATTTCGAATCCCTGCGGAAGGAATTTATTTGAACATTTATAATAAGGGTTTTATGATCCTTTGCAAAAAGAAAACTGTAATTAAGTTCTTTTGGATCTTGTGAGCTCTGCCCTACCCTATATAGATAGAGAGGGCTCAGGAATCCCCATGTCGATTGTGTAAATATTGTATATAAGAGTGTAAATATGACTAGAGATTATATTATTTTATTGATTTATTTTTTCATACACATAGTTTCATTATGTTCATTTTGTTTATCCTTCTGTTTGTATATATTTTAAGAGACATTTTTTTATTTATTTATTTTTTTCATTTATGTATTTATTTTTATTCTTATTTTACTTTATTTTTAGTATGAATATGATCATTCATCACTATTACCTATTGCCCACAACTGCGTGACAGATTGTAATTCTATAATTAAATAAAAAGTATTTAAAAAAAAATAAGTAACAAATAAAACCACTCAGACCACTGGTAAAAAAGTGAATGCAAAAAGCGAAAAGCATGTAAAAAACAGAACTGTATTAATTTCGATCAAATCTCATTCAAAAAAATATTTTTAAAAATTAAAAAAAATAACTCCCTAAATAGTCAAATCCCCTAGTTTCTAGCCTTTTATCCTCTTCCATTCCTGACAATCCTCCGAGCGCCTGAAAAGAAGATGGGCACGAGACTTGCTGACGTAAAATGTCATTAGAGCAATGGGTAGTTGCTCTACACGCCTGTAACACTCCATTTTAACTAAGATCAAATTTACAGAATGTATTATATAATATACAGTTGTTATATAAAGATTTCAATAAAGATATTGAAATAAATAAAAAATTACCATTAATTGATAATCATTCCATCAACAGTTAATATATCCACTACACTTAAATAAGGTTGCTGTTTTTTTCCTCTGTTAACTCCTGAGTTAAGCATTTATATTTTAAATAAAAAGTTAGCTAATCAGCACAAAATACCTTCATAATACTTTATTTATAACAAGTTTCCAAAATTGTAGGTATTGAATTTTGCTATAATACTCCTAAATTATTTGGCATTGCACTAAATTGAAATTATATTTTTTCATCATTTTTTTTTTTTTATTTTGAAATTAGACTTTACGGTGATTTCGTATACAGTTCTTCATCTGCATCACCCAATTAAATCAAATAACTGCCTAGCTTATTTCAGTTTTACCATGCTTCTCAATTAAATTATGACAGTTCTTTATTGTTAATAAAAATACATAAAAGTGAAAATATCAAATAAAATCTTTTATTTACTGTGAATAATATATTCCCCTATTTTTATACATTATCGGAGACTGGTAGTTTTATTAATAATAACTAAACTTACCCAAACAGCCTCAACCTTCTTTACTAAACCATATTACGTGTCGAACGTTTCGGTCGATCAACAATAGTGTTGTGATGTTATGACTTTAAAAAACAAAAACTGTGATGAATAGAATTTATTATTAAATGCTATAGTGACAAATACAGGTTTATTTTGGCTATGAATGTATAAATTGTCTTGAGCATAATTCATTTATGTTTCATAAATCAATGTGAAGTTGATTACTATTATTAAAATTATCCTTGATGATCAGCCAAAACGTCGCACATGTAATATGGTCTAAGAAAGAAGGTGGAGACTGTTTGGATAATTTTAGTTATTATTATTATATTCTCATTTAACTGTCCTTGTTTCACTGTTCCCGTTAATTAATCCTTTTGAAACCCAAAATCATTTAAAACACAATAAAATAAGCACAAAAAAATATCAAAGCACTTCATTTTCTCAGTTTGATTAGCTTTTTATTTTTATTTTTCTTATAAATAATGTAATGACAAACAAAATTAAATCTACATGAAACTTAGTAGTCTTAAGAGTATAAACTAAAAGACAATTATATATAATTGAATATAAAATTATTAGATACAATTTTTAATAAGTTAGAGAAGTAATTAAAAGCTTTTCTGTTTTAAATAAGGAACAATCTGCTGAAAAGAAATGTAGCTGTTAATGAATTTAAAGCAGCTGAAAAAAAACTTACGGACAATAATATTAATCTTTTATAAAATTATTTTTGTAAATAACAGTGTTATGAGGTAGGTATAATTATAGATTAACAACTTTTGAATGCGTTTAACTACATTTCCTTGTAACTGCTTTGAACATTGTAATTATTTAGCGTAAGTTATGTTTTTTTTTTGTAATTAGGATTTAAAATGTTGCATCTTATGTTTCCAAGAAAGTACTTAATTAAAAACAGATAGTAAAAAAGATTTAATTTATTTTTTGCATGTTTTACTTTGAAAGGAGCGAAGTAATACTTTTTCATTAAAATAAATTAAATATAAACAAACAGAACGAGGAAGCTTCTTATACCTTCTAGTCTCGGTTCAAAACATTTGTAAGATAATACAGATTAAAGAAATTTCTGAAAATTAATTTAGACAGAAAAATAGCACCGAAACTACAAAAAAAAATCGATTTACCATTCAAGACAATCAAAAGATACTAAAATCGCTTCTCTTCTATTTTTACAAGTCGTAAAAGTATATGCCAAGAGCTTGCCTGTGGTGTGTGAAATATCTAGTCTTTGACAGAGGGAAAAAAATTGACGATTGCTGAAGGACTGGATCCGGTGCTTGTCAGTTTGATTGATCATATAGTAATTTCTCATAGCAGGTAAAAATGAAACAAAGATACAATATTTATATTTTTGTAAAAAAATAAAAACTCTGTTTTCTCCCAATGATGGATTTCAGACTTACGCTATGATTCTCAACAGATTATAATATGCTTACTGAATAGAGGCCACATGGTTTTAAATATTTAAGCAAAGAAAAATATGAAAAAGAAAAACACGGTGCTATATTTTTTGTTCTGGAGCACCACTTCAGTTATGTTAATAATTATTAAATTCAAAAAAGGCTTTAATCAAGAGTATTAGAATCATTTTCAAAACTCTGTTTTTGTTTTGTTTTTTACCTTAACATTTGAAAAATACAGAAAATGCTCACAAATAAGGATTCTAATATTGAACCCAAATCCCATCAAATCACCTTTACCCTTCGTCGTAAACCTACTGACTGCCCTACAGTTTCATTTAATGATGTTACTCTTAACCCTGTCGAACAGATCCGCTACCTTGGACTACATTTGGACAAGCGATTGACGTGGAATCCTCACACCAGACTGAAAAGACAGGAAACAGCAGGTCGATTTCGACTATTACAGCACTTACTATACAAACGGTCTAAACTTCCAACACATTACAAAAGACTGATCTACATGACTGTAATAAGGCCAATCTGGACATGCGGAGTTGAGCTTTGGGACTCCACTAAACCTTCGAATTCCTCTCGTAATCAATCCTTACAATCCAAAATCCTTTGTAAAATCCTCAATGCTCCTTACTTTGTCACAAATAAAATCATACATAAAGACCTTATGTAAAGATCTACCAATGGGTAGTTTCTCTGCACACTTGTAACACTCCAATTTAACTTAGATCAGATTTACTAAATGTATTATAATGTACAGTAGTAAATAGCAATAAATAAATATTAAAAAAAAAATATTGAACCCAAACCCACGTCTTTTTTATTTATAGTTCATTTCATCGATATATGTTTAAGATCTGGAATCGTTTAATATCTGGAATATAATTTGACTGTGACCACAAAATATCAGAATTACAACCTATAGCAGAAATTTATCAACATTTTAAGATTTTACTAAAATACATTTTCATTATTTACGAATATATTCTGTAATCGTTGAAATAATCATTATAACGTAAATCCCAATTTGTTAAGAATACCGTATTAAAAAATAAAAATATTTGAATAGAATGTGGAAAACCACAACTCACACTCCAACAGCGTGCGTACATCGAACGCGCAAGAGGCTGTGTCAATGCGGACCTATTGGTCCAAAAACAAAAAGGTGGGCTCAGCGTTATCTAGGAGTGCCTTTTGTGTCCTCAACATCGATGGCCTCCCTACTGTCAGCGGGGACATCCCACCAATCAAATGTTTCCTTCTTCCATCCTATTTGACTGAAATTGGCATCTCTATCTCCTACCTACCCTGGTATCTCTACATCAATTATCTTTCATCGTAGACGTTTATTGAAGTATTCATCTAGTATTTGAAATTACTCGCAGATTTCGAGGATGTGGTACATAATTCTAATAGTTATTAATTATAAGCCGAATTTTAGGAGTAGGGACACTGCTTCTTATGATACGTAGCCCAGAACGGCCTAGAAACCACTCCAATGAACGAATGTGATTTAAACGGAATCAATGCATATAAATTTAAATGACTATTCACTAACTGTAGAACCACCACCACCACAGAAGTACAGCTTGTGGCCATTAATTAGATATTAACATAAAAATTGCCATAGTTTATGTTTTGGCAGAGTTGGGCAAAAAGTAATTGCAATTAGGAAATTACGATTATAATTAGCAATTTCAACTACTTGAAACACTGTAATTATAATAATGGTTCGAAATTACATGTTGTACGTTGAACTAAAGAAATTACAATTATATTTTACTTTAATTAGTAATTCAAATTACATTTTGCCCTAAATTATGTTTTTGTATTCAATTATTTATTCATAATTATAAGGAAAACAAAATTCTACTTATTGAGGTACATAAACTATGATATCAATTTTTCAGATTAAACTTTTTTTAATTTAAAAGTTAGCTTTTAAAATACTAAACGATATATTTTGAATTATTGACAGACATGTTCTATCCATGTTGTTCTTATCTCTTCGTTATTTATCTTATAATGGTATACAAAAACATCTCAAATTAAAGAAAGAATCATCTAAAATTTATGAAAGTCAATTTTTTTTGTAATTAAAGTAATTTTACTAAAAGATTGTCCACATTATATACTTTTACATAATCCTCATTGCGGCTCTGTTTTGGGGGAAAGTTAAACTTAAATATCGCTAAAAAATAAATAATAATATACAAAAATCTTAATAAATGGCGTATGTCTAGAAAAACTTTGTATGATTTTTCATAGGTGACTCCAGTTCTAACAAAACAAAAAATACATGGATGTACCTGGATAGGTAATACAAATATCCATCCTGGTATGAATATTACTGTGTACTTATTTATATTTATTTTCTGTTTAAATGACATAGATTCTGCTAAATTATTACTCAATTTAATTCAAAATCCAGTTGCTCAGAAGAGATCAGTTCCTTAAGCGTATTGTTATTTCTAACAGATGACTTGGCTTAAAACACTGGTAACGATATCAAGACATACATATATAAAACGTGCAAGAAGAGTTTCAGGTAGGATATAATCTCAAAGACCATAATTAACTTGAACAAAACGCGAGACAAATCACTGCCTCTTAAACAGTACTTAAAAAGAATTAAGTTATGAATAAAGAAACTATTCAGTTTTATGAAAAAAAAAATATATTTTTTTTTTAATAATTTATTTATTGATATTTACAACTGTATACACATATATACAACAAGTAAATTTGCTGTAGGTGACATAGTGACATGATAAAAACATGTGAAGAATCTACCCACTGATAGAACTCCAATAACATTTCTAGAGGAGAAGATCTCGAGGCCATCTTCTTTTCAGACGCCTAGGAGGATTATTAGGTAATGAAGGAGAAGCCAGGTTAGAAACAAGCAGATTTGGGTGGTTGAGAAGTTTATTATGGAAGGAACGGTATCTGGTTCTGGCCAAATCGGCAACATATGGAACATTGAGGTCCTGATGGATGACTTGATTTGTGACAAAGTAAGGAGCATTAAGGATTTTACGAAGGATTTTGGACTGTAAGGATTGGATTCTGGAGGAATTTGATGGTTTAGTGGAGCCCTAAAGCTCAACTCCGTATGTCCAGATAGGCCTTATAATAGTTGATATTTTTTATATCAAAATAATTCGGTCCAATGGTATTCCTCAAGGCAGTATCGATCCTATCCTGTATAGTCCATGCTGCTGACATCCTAACCAATCCCAACACTATCCTCACTAATTATGATGATAACAGATCTATGCTTGCAATTAAAAATAAATTTTTAATTGCATCCCAAACTCTCAAATTCCATTTAATCGAAGTTTAGTGTCGAGATTGGAGTATTAAAATAAATCCCATCAAATCACCTTTACCCTTCACTACCCTACAGTATCCTTTAATAATGGTTTTCTTACCCCTGTCGAACAGATCCGCTACCTTAGCGGTACCATCAAGACAAACGACTAACTTGTAATCCTCACACTAACTGAAAATACAAGAAACTGCAAATCGATTCCGACTATTACAGCACTTCCTAGACAAACGGTTTAAACTTCCAATCGATGGCCTATCTCGACAAAAGGAGTTGAGTTTTGGGACTTTACTAAACCTTCGAATACCTCTTGTATCCAATCCTTACAATCCTAAATCCTTCGTAAAATCCTCAAGGTTCTTTACTTTGTCACAAATAAAACCATCCATAAAGACCTCAATGTTCGATATGTAACAGAGCAATCCTAGGCCGAACAAATCCTTCCATTATGATCTCCCTAATAACCGAAACCCAATAGTTTCCAACCTTGCTTTTCCTGACAATTCTCCGAAGAGTTTTATCAATTATCAATCAACATATAATTACGAAACAATTAGGAAAATTAAAAATAATTGAATTTTTCATTGTTAATTCATTCTAACATTTTACCAGCAGGCTTTCTTCTACATATGTAAAAAGAAATATAGATATAATTGATTATTTTTTTTAAAACTATTAATAATAGCTATAACTATTTATAACATAATTAAAAACTACCACTATTATTTTAATAGCGGTTTAAGCTATTCTATTTTGTTTTCTGTTTCAGAGGAGGAGTTAGATCAATTCAACATCCATGTTTCCCGGTATAGGCCGGAGGAACTGACCAAACTTATCAAAACAACGAAATTCACAAGAAAAGAAATTCAACTTATCTACCGAGGCTTCAAGCAGGTGAGGTTTGAAACATTAAAATATTGAATACTCAATATATTTAATAAAATAAAGTACATTTTCAATAAAATCAAAACCATTTTAATTTTTCGATTGATTTAATTTATATATTAGATTTTTTTTCATATTCAATATTTGTTTAGGCCTATTACAAGTTCATAAGTATTTTTTTCTTATTTTCTTATTCTATATTTTAAAAATTATTACTAAGTAAGAACAACTTTGAAGTTAACAGCAAATAACTTGGATCCGAAACCAAGTATAAACACCCTGGTTAAAGTAATTCACGTAGTGTAGGAAGCTTTACCAAACTTCCAAACTTAGTTTGAATAGGTCCACGGGTTTTTAATGGGTTTTCACATAGGTGTAACGTGGGTTATACGTGTGCAGCAGGATCAAGTTTATTTTGGATCTTAAAAAAAGATTAAAGTATCTATCACCAGGCTGGATGAAATTTTTAGTAAAAACAAAATTTAGATTCCTCCAAGGCGTTTTTTAAAGCTCAAATAACAGACCCATTTTGATTATAAATATTTCCTTATAAAAACTATACTTCATTCTGCTAATAAACACTATTATTACAAATAATGTGGAAATAATACTTTTTTCGATTATATAATTATAAAGGTTTTCTTGAGTTATACCATTTTTTGTGTAAACAATCTATAAGGGTAATTTAGTCAGTAATTTTTATATTGTTTGAATTTATTAGATAAAAAAGCTACTATTTCTAAATATTTTTCCTTTAGTTCGCTTTAGAAAACAATTTTTTGGATTAAACAAGATGTCAACGATATCATTTTCCAAATTTGAGATATAAAAGAATGCCATATCAGTGTTCTTGTGTGATAATATGATAGTTTGAGGTTAAGATGTAACAATAATAAAACAATAGCATGTTATACTTGTTTTTCTGTAAACTAAACGTTCTTGAGCTTATTTCATCGGGTAATGTTTGTTGATAAAATTACTTTCTAAAAATAATTTTATAACAGGTAAATAAATACATTTTTTTTTAATAAAATCGATTTAGAAGTCAATATCATATGGGGATAAACGAACTTACAAATATGTGACCTTGTTAAAGTATAAATTGAACTGCATTTACAAGTTCAACTCCCTGACAACCACTTCAGAATTGTTGTCACATCCAGATTATTGAACACATCCCCTATCTTATAGCTAAAGGAGAATGTAAGACCGGTTTATGGAAATAAGGCTATTGTTTACCAGGTTCCCATATCAAGGACTTGGGGCCCAGCTAAGTCCTCCCTGAGAAGTAACCCTGATAAAATGAACATTGTGGCACTATCTTAGCCTGGCCAAAGTTGATATCTATTCTTCGGTTAAGCCATACTCTGAGGCTTGTCCATTGTATACATCTCGTTTCGAAAGCCCTCTCAGCTAGCAGTGTTTTCTCAAAGTTTTTGATAAAACGATCTTTTTCTTCTAAAAAAAAAATTTAAATAAATACTACATCTCTTTTCTCAAGAATTATAAAAAAACAAAACGAATGAAATATGAACGAATCTAAACACTCCCATCTAACACCACATCATAGGTACAAGTAGTTGTTATACTTATATTTTTAGAGTACTTTTAAGAAACTTTTCTAAAATATATGTTTTTTTAATAACAATTAAAATTATTTTTATTTTTTAAATACATATACTACATTTTTCAATGTCATCAGAAAGGATTAGTTCTAGACCTTCATTAATCCTTCAAAAACTAAAATAGGAAATTATACAAAAAAATCATCAATAACGATTTTAACTTTATTTTATATTAAAAATGTTTTGAGTTTATTTTCTCTGTCTTTTTTTTCATCAAAATATAGATAAGTAATAAGTTGAAAAATAAATTGTATAAGGGTATATCCGGGAGCAATGTAGTAATTATTGTAGATACTAATATTTATATAAAAAAGCTTTAAAAAAAATTGAGAGGGGATGTCGATTACATAACCTCCTGTTGTAACCGTTGATCAAGAAACAGCACTTACATTTTTTTATTCATTTAAAAAATTACATCCAATATGGTTCGATCAGATGACATCTATCGATTGGTGTCAAAATAACAATGAAAATTAGACATAAATGAAATGTTATTATTACAATCTTGACTATTAGGGCGTTAGAGGCATTACGATTTTAAAGGGAGTAAGTAGTATGTAATAAGTACAATATGAATTGATCTCAATTGATACAACTAATAATTCAATTAACAACTACTAAAGTGTAAATAAAAGTTAAAAAATAATTATTAAACAAATTAAATTAAAAATAATAATAATAAAAATAACTGAAAAGACTTTGAAGTGAATAATAATACTGCAAATTTACAAGTAATAAATTAATACAATAATGAGAATAAAACTAGATGATACACAACAGGAGAAAAATAATGATCCAGTTATATCTAAATAAATAATATCTATTATTAAGCACATACACAGCTAATTCTAATCGTTGTATAATAAATAATTATGTGGAGTTAAGAAAAAATACTGAGAGAAATGGTCATTTGCTGAATCAATATTAATTATTGGAAATCATAGAAGTAAGAAAGTACCTAGTCAAATATTTCTATTTTAGTTTTCTTTGTGGTTAATTAATTTATTATTTCTTCTGTTAAGTGAATCAGCAGATATGGTACCGCATAGTTTTAGGTACATTTACCGAATTTATTTTTATAGAGTGGTTCGATAAATTTATTTTATTTCTAACATTTTTTAGATATATTATTCCTTTTCTAAAAAATTATTATCCATAAATTTTAAGATGATTATTTAAAAATAACAGTTTAGGTGGCAAAGTACCAACGATTTTAAGATTTTCTGCTTTATTATTGCGGTGCGTTATTGTTCTTAATGTTCGATTCTGTAGATTTGCAAGTTTTGATAAATGACAATCAGCTCTGGCACCATAATATTCGATCCCAAATCTCAACATCGATTTAAATAATGCTTTATACAATAACATTAAAGCTTCTGTGTTAAGAACGAATTGGAGGTAATAAATAAATTTTATATGAGCATACTCTTAATCTCTTTGAAATATTTACTGTGTGTGGTTCCCAAGAAAAACCATTATTCACAGTAACACCTAGATATTTTTATTTTTATACAACATTTAATGTTTTACAGGAACATACTATTAATGTTAGTGGGACAGTCCTGATTTAATTTCAGGCTCATCTACAGAAGATATATGGGGTGAACTTACCAACTACTGAACCCAAAACCCTTCATAGATGGAAGAAAACTAATTTACATTTTTTTTGGAATTATATGTTTTCTTACTTTACAATTTTTGTTTTAAGTGGGTACCGAGATTAGTATTTTAAGAGGTGAAAAGGGAATTTTGTGCAACCTTAAATATCCAGTACTTATCTTCTTCAAAGATTCGTAATAATTCCGATGGGCAAAAATATTTCAATGTGCAATAATGTTCACTCAGTTATAATTATAATTCGGCATGCAATAAATGAAAAAAAAGGTAAATAAAAATATCAAAATTGTTTATATATGTTTCTAATATAATGTTAATTTTTGTTTTTATTAAGCCGTTTATTTTTTTTGCAATTAATGTTTAAAAATTGAACTTATTTTTAACAAGGATATACCTCTTTATTTCTCTATATCTTATTTAGATTAACGTATTTTTTTTCTAAATGTTAATAAATTATAACCATTTATTTTTATTATTTTTCATTACAGTGAATATATGTGTTGTTGGAAATAAAATATTTTGCTCATTAATGTTTAAATCAAACCTGTTTATTTCATTTTTATTATGAAATTAAATGAGGCATTATATTGACCCGGCGCGACTAGATAAGGAATTAGAAGCAGTGGACTTCGGTAGACATTTACATCTATACCATCACACATTAAATATGATAGATTTAAATTCCAAGAAATATTAACTGGTTCCTATCAAAGTCTTGCAAAAGGTTCATACATTAAACTTGTCGATAGACTAATGATCATTGTATCAATTTATGTCCCACCAATATGTTATGTGACACTTATCGTATCGTTTGCGTTGGATATCATATAGTTGTATTCTGTGTTATTAATTTTATATTATAAATATTTATAATTTTAGTAGAAAGTAGGCTAAAAGTAAAGACAATTTTGTCAAATCATAAAATTCTGTTTTGTCTATATTTTGTCTCCCATCAGGCCGTGAAACGAGCACCTGTTTTAATGTTTTGCCCCTTTCCTCTCATGCATTATCGCGAACCTGCTCATTTATTGTTTTTTATACAAGTTTGTTGTCATTTATACAAGTTGCTTTGATTTTCCTTGATAATTCAATTAGTTATTTTTATTATTATTGTACTTAACATATTACTTTATTTCTTCTGGTGCTGTAAATATATAATTTTACTTATTATTCTCATTATCATTATTTTATACAGCTTGTTATATTTCTTAAGTATGCATTTATTGATATATACAAGTACGTTGATAAACTCCAGTAAGGAACTATGCCTCGTAATAAATACGAATAAAATAGAATATAAATACATTTGAGCTCGTAAATAGGTTCAAGTATTTGGGTTCTACAATAGCTATAAAAAAATGAAATTCATAAAGAAATGAAAGTGAAAAAGCGGGAAATGCTTGTTATTTTTCAATTTTGAAATTGCTTACCTCGCGCCTTCAATCGAAAAACTTAAAAGTTAGAATTTACTAAAGAATTATCCTTTTCGCGGTTCTTTATGGAATCGAAACGTGGTCTCTTACACTAAGGGAAGAACAGCGCCTTAAGGGTTTTGAAAATAAAGTATTACGTAAAATATTCGGACCAAAAAAGCATAAATTAACTGGTGAATTTAAAAGGCTACACAATGCTGAATTAAAACAACTACAGTAAATATAATTCAGGTTATAGTATTGCGGTGTATAAGATGGGTGTGTATGGTTGTAGGACTTAGTATGGAGCGGATCTCTGGTTAAAACGTCCGAAAGTTAAACCGAAACGTAGATGGGAAGATTGCGTTAAAACTGATTTAGTCACTGAAAAAATGTCTAGAGAACTATTGGTGTTATCGGCATGGAACCTTCGGGTTCACTAAGCCTATATTATTATATTATTACTATATTATTATTATCACCATATTTATGACATGTAGGGATATTTACCTATTGCACTGGAGTGTGGCAGTTTGTATTATTCAAAAAAATAAAGATCGAAAAGAATTTGGTCTTATACTTCGATTTTTCCTAAATTAATTATAAACGAAAACCGAAAGGAGATGTAAAAACAAGACCAAAGATAATATGAAAATAAAAGAGAAGAGAAAATAAAATAATTTGCATTAATGTTTATTAGACGAAAAAGATTGCTTCAGCAAAATGGACATTCTAGTAAAAAATAAATATAAATAGTATAATAAATTAAATTATTGAAATGTTTTACTATCCCTTTTACATTTAAAGATTCATTTTCTCACTGGTTTAATTCAGTTTCAGAGATTTAAATGGAATAGAATTCATGATCATTAAAAGCAAGAGACTCGGAGTACGCTCCCATGAATAATTGTAATTATGTAAGTTATTACGACAATCAACTGACAGTTATTATAAAATATAGCCCTCCACAAAAAAAAAAAACCTGACCTTTAAAAGGAGCTTGATAAAGCCCTAAGGGCCACCAGTCCGGGCTTAATTACACTGTTCCACCTGTTACGCTTATTAACTGGAAGGAAGTGTTATCAGTTGCAAGCTCATAGCAATTGCACGGCACGTACCCCATGTCTTCTGACCAAAGCCATGATCCCATGTAGGTGTAAATAGTTTGCGTTTAGACTTAATTACTTCCATTTCACCAGCTATTAAACAAACCGCAATTAACATCTGGAAATTCTCTAAGAACGTACAGTGAAGAAACAATCAGATTCGAGTCGTTTCTACGACAAAAATTTAATCTTATTATTAATTAATTAACAACAGTTATAATTATTTTCTCACCTGGTATATCACCATTATATA
>NW_027109687.1:392112-421668 GCF_000696795.3 Halyomorpha halys
TAAAATAATATAGTCTCTAGTCACATTTACACTCTAATATACAAAATTTACACAATCGACCTGAGGATCCCTGAGCCCACTCTATCCCCCACGTGTGAGGGGTAGAGCAAAGCTCAAAAGATCCCAGCGCATCTCTCTCACCGCATCACTGGTAGTGAAGTTCACTATTAGCCAGTGACTTTTTATGTACACTCTATTCTATAAAGGATTCTACTTTATTTTTTTTTATTTTACAAGGAAAGCTTTAAGAACCAAACAGAAAAAAAATTGCTCGGATAAAAACATTTATTTTGTGAGGCCAATAATAGAAAACTTAAAAATAAAATAAAACAAAAGAGTTAAAATGAAATAATAAGTCAAAATAAAATTAGCAAAACGAATTATGAAAAGAGAGAAAAAAATGAATAGATATTTATACAATAAAATACTTGATGATGACTCCGAATGGTCAGAGATGGACGGTCCTGAAGAAAAGATGAATCAAGGTCAATGGAAGATATTTCCAAATCCAAATTGGTCAAAAGTTGGTGGACCCATGTCTGTACTAGCTCTTTAATGCATTTAGTATTCAATTTTTTTTATTAAATTAATTACCGCAATGGTATTCATACACGCAGTGGTGTGTATTATATTAATCAAAATCAAAATGATGACACCACATAACTCACACAGATAGGGTCTCATAACAAAATCAAATGAACTACTAAATGGCAACTAGACAGCTGATTTTAAGCCATTGATTGTTGACCTGTTGCATGCCGAGACCAACCAAATAATCCACAGTAACCGTTATTTTTGCATTTAAATATTACAACACAAAGTATAAATACATCTGTTTCTTTTAAGATAAAAATAAACTTCTAAAGAAAATTATACAAATAAAAATAAAATTTAATTAAATTCAATTCTACGATTATTTACAAAGTATTAAAAAATTAATATAACTTGGTGTGAACACCCTCTTTAGATTGGTACCCTCTTCAAGCGTAGTGTTTTTCCTTTACAATGTCTGCAGACTGGTTAACTTCAGCGTTGTAGTAATGCTCAAAGACTGGTTCCCTTTCGATTGCCCTATACCTAATCCCCTTGTCTACTTGTCTGTCCTAGCATATATCTTACTTACCTTGTTACATTAGTAATATTAAATATATTATATATTAAACACCCTCGTTAAACTATAAAAATATTTATTATTATCTAATTTACCATGTTTTCTCACACCAACTTCTTGGATCTGAAGTATCAATTGAATCTAAACAAAGTGGGTCGTTTATTTTATAAAAAAAATCTAGTGAACTACTTATAAACTTGTTGAAATGGGGCGTTGAGGAACTATGGAGATATATTTTATTAATAAAAGGATATATTTAAAAAAATATATATTTTCCAAGAGAGGACACCTTTAACACACCAACTAAAACTACTTGAGAGACCCTACTTGAAGAGACAAGCACAGCCCCGGGTGAAGAAACGTTCAAGCCTACAAAGGAGATTCCTAATCAACAATTGTTTATATAGTGGTATATTTTAGCTATATTGTGGGCATAATGCTTCGGGGTTTTCGTTATTTCCAAGAAACAATAACGTGGCGCCTAAGGAGTAATTCTTTATTGTTTTATCTTTTTTTTTCCTTTTGTGATTATATTTTTTTTTTTAAATTATTTTCCTTTAAATCACCCCCTTCTCCGTTGAGCGTTTGCAACTATAAACGATAAACGTATAACTAAGGATAAGTCAAAATTTGTGGTTATAATATTCCATTTGAAAACATTTTGGTAAAATATAAAATATTGACAGCATTAATCATACCTCATACTATATATATAATGACTTATTAGATTCTTAAAAGCTTATTTGGTTGTTACCCCCTATTTATTCTATTCCCTGCCCTTCTATTGTTAGCATTCGCTGTAGAAACTACTGTATTTGAATATCAATAAAAAGCTCTCACTCCATTTGTTAATGAAACAGTACGATGACAAGGAAGCAATGCAGTGCTTGGTTTTAAATTTAATGAGAAAGTTCTAATGGTAGTAGCAATTTGGATAATAAACATTTGATTTGATGATTATAACTGATGTTACATAATATAAGGTGAAGATGAAGTCCGATTTTCTTTAACAGGTTTTCAAGTTAAAGACAAATTCCCAAAATGTCAACGTATTGGAAAAAATGTAGTTATTATGATAATCTTATACCATTTTTACTTGATATTCTAATAATCTTCCTACTTAAATCTGGAAAAGATAAAAAAAGAAATTTCAGATTAGGTTTTGACTAAAAAATAGACAGAAAAAATTTTATATCTTGGCATAAATTTTGTAAGACAGTTGTAATTAAGAAAACGTTTAGACTGAATGATAAGGACCAATAAAAGCTAATTCGTAACATAATGGGTACAACTAGCTTATGCATAAGCATCAAACATATAAATCTATCATTTTCCCGCTGTTTCTACATATCACTAACACTTCTGGAAACAGGCAGTAATATTTAAAAATAAAATTATTGATGACAATGGAGGACATCCATTCAAAGAATAGATACATTAGTACAGTTGTAAGCACTTAAACCTCTAAAATCAACAAATGCCCTTTGCGTCATTTTTCAATTCATCTAAATAGTCTGATACCCAACCTCTGTAATAATTATTAAAACATTATTTTTTTAGACTTTACCACTACTGACTCCAACGACTCGGGTTCGATTCCAGTTGTGAGAGATAATTTATTCTATTACTGTGGCCGTGAGTCAACTCTGTGGGTTCCGGGAAGATTATTTAGTCCACTCAGTCTCATGAAGTGGGGACCCCTAATTGAGAAAAAGTCACTTTTCAAAAATCAATGCTTGAACGTGGTTATGAAGAAATCTCTTTGTACATCCGTTGTTCAAGAAACAGTACTTCCCGACAAAATACTGAACACCTGACAGTTTATGGGTTCTAGCAGCACATATTTAGACTTTAAATTAAACACTAAAGTGAAGATCATCAGTCCAAAAAATATTAACCAAAATCAACATTCATCCCCTAAACTATTGTAAATTTATATATATTATGGGCTTACTACTAACGAAAACGGTCTAACAAAATTACCTTTAGTTCATATTAATAATTAACACTGCCCATCAAACATTCGTTCGTTCGGCCAATAATTAAAAATATAAGCTTAACCAGAAAATAACGTAGATTATTAAAAATATTTACTCAACGCGCATAAAAAAATGATTATCAGTAATCAATTGATCTCTTGGCTAATCTTGTAGCATCAATTGGAAATCAGGCAATGTCTGGAGCCAGACTTTATAAGGAAGAGCCCATCACAAAGTAATTTTCCTCCTCTTGGTAAATTGTCCTTCCTAATTTCAGATAATGAGGCTGTCTGGAGCTAACTGACACTTAACGAGTAAAGATTTAGGGTATCTCTTCAAAACCTATTTAATTAGATGTCAAGTTTAAACAGCAGCTTAAAGTTTTACAAATAATAATGTCAGTTCTTTCATATACCACAAGAAAAATAAGAAATAAATCAATGAGTGGTGCAATAAGTGTGATTTTGATCAAAGCTACTGTCTATCACAACGTATATATGCAATTTTTTTTATAGCGTACAACGTATCTTTAAAAAAATATATTAATAGGTATTTAAAAAAGAAAAATAATGTCAAATTATTTTGAGAGAGATCTTACTATTCGCCAGCCTTCTATCCTTGCACAGTAAGTCATACCTCACAACGGAATCAGTTTTTTGCATGAACATTATTACTTATTTCCATTTTTTAACCTGTGCTTAAGTGTATACAATTTTATTATCTTATATGAAGAGGATAAAGTCATAGTGGCATAAGTCACATTTTCAGCAATTTTACGTTAATTTCAATGATTCACTCCATTAGAGGAAATCTATTAAAAGAAAAAGTTAAGTAAGTAACAAATAGTTTGACGATTTGTTGGCTGTTTTTTAAATATTTTATAAAGTTCAAAAATTATATTAATTGACTAATAATAATGTAGATCATATCCGAAAAATGTTACTCACAATTACTCCTACTCAAACTTCTTATTCAATTCCTTTTTAAATTTATACTTTATAATGGCAAATATCCTTTTTCAATATTAGTTAATAATTAATATTACGGATACATTACACCGGATTACGAAAATATAATAACCTACCACCGAGCAAGATTCTGAAGAGTAAGGAACACGCTCGAAGGTAATCTTCATTCTAAACCAGGTATTTGAAAAACAATGACAAGTAGATCATAAAGTACAAGCCTTATTTGTCGATATCAAAGCTGCCTATGATTCCGTGGACAATAGAAACTGTCCTTGGAAGATCATGGCTGAGTTGTGCGAGGCAGATGTGGAGCGAAATGATTATGGTTTATAGATGCAACCGAAACTTTTTAATTTCATAAATTAAAAAATGCAATTGTTTACCTTTTTTCTAATGTTTAACACTATATAAGAAGTATTTGTCCAAATATTAATACTGTCTATCAAGTATAATAAATAAGAAACAAAAATAAAAGAGCAAGATAGCCCAGGTAACAGTGCACTAGCTTAAAAACTGAAAGAATCCGTCTCAAATTGTTGCTCACTTACACAAATACCCTCAAATACACAATTTATCTCTACGTTTTATTCATTATTATGATTAACAATGATATATTTTTAATGCATTAATCTAATGAAATAATGCACTGAATAGTTGCAAAGAAACAAATCATGGTAGTGCAATTACTCTGAGTGTAGCTCTATGTAGTATCCCAGCAGTTATTTCACTCCTGCTATCAGTTAATGGAGAACTGCTCCATGATCAACAAAGGGCTTCCCTCTAGAATCTGGTTTTTATTATTTAAATTTTGAATTGTTTCTTGTAAACCATATTAAATGGTAAATTTAAATAAATAACCATTTATGAATACATACATTTATATGTATGATAATAAGTGTTATCACCATATTTAAAACTTTTTTTTTGGTTTAATACCAATTAAAGTACAAATTCCCATCACTTTTCTTTTTAATTGTTCTAGTTACACATGAGATAAAAATGCTTTATTCATTCATACTGCCCAAATGCATCGGGTTGCTACATTACACAGCATACTAATAAATTCGCAATCGGACATATATAAATTACATGTTTTAACATGATAACATTATTAAAAGTAGAAAGAAAAATTTTTTTCTTTCTCACAATTTTCCTTTACAATCAATTCTACACACTAAATACAAATATTACAATTTATTCATTTTTTCTTTTCCTATCTTGTCCCTTCTATTTCACAATTTTTGTTTCATTTGAAGAACAAATTCGCTCTCCCGGATTCCCTCTCTCAGATCCTCCTCAGTGACTCGCTAAACAAATTCACCATTAGACAGCGATGTGAAATCAAACCAGAGAAATAATAGTCACAGCAGTAGATCAGTATACAGTAAAACAAACAAATAAATACATTTTACCAAAGCAAAGCTAATACACAGATTTAAAGGAAAATATAATAAAAAATTAGTTAAATAAAATACTAGATTGGATACATAAGTCAAACAAAAAAGATAAATAAATAAAAAATAATAATGAAAAAATAATATAATGAATAAATAAGTTAAAACACACAATTCAACAGGTCCACCTACTAAAATAAATAAAACAATGAATAATCTAGAACTAATTTCCATGCAGGTGATGATGTATTATCCCCAGGGAGTCCAAAACAATATTTTCCGCCAAGATCGCAATATTCCCGATGCTAACACCTAGGCCTTCTAAGAAGCACCTTTTTCTATCTGATATTGTTCTGCGAGATCCAAACCAGAGTCCTCTCACGGTGAACTCTCTCTCTCCGAAGGTCTCGCGGACTTTTTCCTTAAGGAAAGGGATGCATTTTTCATTTATTTCCTTTTTTTTCCCTATCCACTCCACCTTCCTGTTCGAGGTCATTACTTTCAAATCTTACCGTCGGATCAAAGACCAGAGCCGTGCCTCCGCCTTTTGTAAATGCGACAATATCGGCGTATCTTACGGATCCGTCCGTGTCAACAAAATAAACCTTCTGGAAGCCTTCACCTGCTTCTTTCTTTTCTTTCAAGGAACTTCATCAATTCTTCTTTGACCCTGTAGTGCCAGCGTGTTATAAGGAGGAAGTTGTTGGGGCATTTTCCCAGCACATGGGCTGGTGTTTCAGACTCTCTGCCGCATTTGCGACAGAGGGACCCAACTTCTCCTTGCTGTCCACCTCCTTGCTCCTGGGACTCCACTGGGTAGTTGATATTTAGTTTCAGGCCATTCGCCCATTCTGACCCCGAGAGTATCTGCTTCCCACATACATATCTATTCGCTTTTGGGGTCTCTTTGAAATGGCAAACACCAATACCCTGCCATCTGCAATTGGCCCATTCTTCGAAACCATTCTCACGCAACGACTGCCGTAGAGCTCTCACACTTCTGTGACCCTGATCCACCCCAGTCTATTCGCACATATCGCGATTTCGGCTTCGTAATTGAATGTAGACTGGAATAGGGCATCCGGAACAGTCGCTAGGCAATGGGCCAATGCTGCAGTGGAGCTTCCCATTGACAGCGGATCAGACCCAGTCCTCGATACCTCCTGGGTGCTTACAGCGGGACAATAAAATATTATTTATAAATGATATCAAACCTTTATTTTCGTGACTAGGTATAATAGTCTAAGGTTCGTAGAATTGCTTTTTCTTATTGCAAGATCGTTAGTTGACCGTAAGTTATGTAATATAAAAAAAAAGATAAATAATAATATATAAAAGAACCCGGATCACCTTACTTTTATAAATCCCTTTTAAATGTCAGCATGGCGTTTTTTAAACAAGGATCTATTATTCTTAAGAAATTTCAATTTCCATAATAAAATACCAAAAATGTTATTAAGTCTTTTTCAGTAATTATGAATATTAACATATTTGGTTTTATAAATTTTAAAATAGCATATTTGATAACCCATATACATATATTTATAAAACAAGACACATTTATTTTTTAGTAACTTTATTTACTTCCATTTTAAAATCCTTATTTTTAGTAATGAAAATTAATGGTGAATAAATGACAATTTTTTTTTTAAGAACACTCTAAAATGCGTCATTTATTTATTTTTACTCCTTTTTTTATATTCCCTGAATATTCAATCGTTTAAAATTTGTAATTGCTAATATTACCTCCATTAGAGCCACCTGCTTGTTACGAATTCTTTTAAACTTTTTTTTTATTGAGGGTATATTTATGCAAACTTTGACCTTTGGATAATGTGAAAAATTTTCCATCTGTCCCATTGAATCTTTTTACCTGGATCAGAGCATTATGGTTAAAGCTGGAGTTACTGGCTCGTGAGGAGCTGGAAATAAGGTAACTACGGCAACTGATTTATTTAGCGGAAAACCAGAGTCTTTGGCTGCCAGAGGCACGGCACACAAACTTTATGTTTACTTTATCCTTTATTTTCTTTCCCTGTAAAGATGGCATTTATTTTACCTTTATTATCCCCCCCCCCCCAAGCCTCCGGAGTAAACAGTTCTTCATCAAACAGACCGAGTAAGATATTTTCTATTTTTGAAATGATTTCTATAGCGGTCGCTGTCTGAATGCTTGATTCAACTCACTTAATTTAAATAGAATTTGTAATAAGTTTTGAATAGGCCTGGTAAAGTTTCCTTTGAAAGTCCTGTCTTTTATATAATCATTCAACTCTGACTCATTAAAATTAGTTATCCCTTAACTGTCTTTCTCTTTTCAATATCTTTTTCACAGAAATTCATCTTGGAATTGTAAATCCGTTTCTAACACATCTTTTTTCTCTAAAACTAATTTTACTTAATTAATCATACAAATGTTTCAAAGAAAAGATTTGAATAGAATCCAATTAATCCTGCGTTTATTATGAATACCCTGCCGCGGGTAATTAGTTGTTGCTTTTCTTGGGGTACGTAAGTATGAGTCTATGGAATATATGTGCAGTTTATTTTTACTTTCAGGTACCGATAAAAGGAATATATAGTAAGGGCATTGTGATAGTGCAAAATTTTGAATTCAAGCTCTCGATGGAAATCCATGTTTTAACGTCCAAATAAGCAAATGCACAGGTTAGCTCAAAAATGAAAAAAATCTAAAATTACAGCAACTATTTATTTATGTATAATCTTTATACTTTCTTGAAACTGGTTATTATTGTTTAAATAAATACATTTTATCCGATTTTAGTCTCAAAATAATTTATATTTCTTAATAAGTCCGGAATTTAAAGGTATAGTACAAGAGCCCAAGAGAAGAAAAAAGTCAGTTATTTCACCTCCATTTTTTATTACTTTAATGGAATATATGCTTAATTACTAGCCAAAATTGATGAGTCAGTCAAGTATACGTAGGGGGAATAAAAAATGGCGGTTTAAAAGCGTTAAAAATAATTAATTTTTCATTCGGAGCTCTTTATCTTTTAAACTACCAACAATAGAAAATCTAAGAGAATATCATTTAAATTACAGTGAACTGTAAACTGTAAGCCCTAATAGAGCTATTTACGTTAAATAATTCTCGAGATATAGCTTTTTAAAAAGCAATATTACATAAAAATGTGGTATAGAACGTACTGAAAGATCAGTAGTTAGTGAATTTATTTTGAAAAATCAATATCTCAAAAACCATTAGATGTATGGATGTCTGTTAGCACTCAAATTAAAGCTAGTTTAATGGGCTATGAACAGTTTACTTCGTTTATCGTTGTAGTTTTCATTAAAGTAGTAGTTATCATGAAATTCACTAAAATAAATTGATTTATAGTTGTTCGGACAAATTTTCATTTGCCAAATTTATTTATTTTAAAAATGTATTTATTATAAAAACTACTTTCTGTATAAAGATAAGTGTAATAAACTACTTTATAGTATGTTAAATTTCCTTTATTTTGAGTGCTGGCAGACATGTGTGCGTCTTATGGACGCAGAGAGATATATTTTTTCAAAAATCGAACATTTTATACGAACTAGAAATTAACAGTTTATGAATTTATTTTGTCAAATATCATAAAACTACTAGTCCTACAAAGATAAACGTTATAAAATATTTTTATTGTAAATTTAACTATCTTTAATTTGAGTGTTGACAGACATCTGCATGTCCTATGGTTTCTGAAATAAAGTTTTTCATAAATCAAACTTATTGTCCGAACAACTATAAATCAATTTATTTGAGTAAATATCATCAAAATTACCATTCCTGCGAAGGTAAAGGTCATAAACTACTTT
Organism: Halyomorpha halys; assembly: GCF_000696795.3. Lineage (NCBI taxonomy): Eukaryota > Metazoa > Arthropoda > Insecta > Hemiptera > Pentatomidae > Halyomorpha > Halyomorpha halys. The sequence continues at coordinate 401,390 of NW_027109687.1, forward strand.
ATAGTACATTAAACGAGCTTTAATTTGAGTGATAATAGACATATGTACGTCACATAGTTCCTGAGATTTAGATTTCTCAAAAGAAATTAACTAACCTTTCAGTTCATTTTTATGAAATGTTGATTTTTAAGAGGGTATATCTCGAGAACTATTGGACGTAAATAGCTCGATTAGGGCTAATATTTCAGCAAATTTACTCTTCTTTAAATAAAGTTCTTTTAGATTTTCTAGTGTTGTTGGTAGTTTTTAAGAGTTCGGAATGAAAAATCGATGTTTTTTAAAGTTTTGAGATCGCCAAAATTTTTTATTCCCCCTACCTATACTTGGCAGAATCATCAGTTTTGACTAATAATTATACATAGTTTTCATTCAAGTAATCAAAAATTGGGGTGAAATAACTACCTTTTGTTCTTCCCGGCTCTTGTACTAGTAGGGAGGGTATTGGAGCGACGGATGTTGGAAGGTATGGAGCTCCATAGGGATGTGGATCGGATAATGAACGATCTGTCGAAAGCAGCGGTTCGGCCCTTGTGTTTAAATCTGAAGATCGGGAACGAACAGAGGATTTGAATTAAAGGAGCTCGGTCATGTATGAAGGACGGCGGGATTGGAGGGCTCGGAAGATGAAGGATGCCATGAAATGCGACGGTAGGAGGAATAAAGCCACAGAGGCGCCTCTTGTTTAGTTTTAGTTAATTATTTTTTTCATATTAATTACTAATAAAAAATTTCAAACTCTAGAATCCACAATATGCTACAGAAAATTAGATCTCATTAAGCTGAAATTCATAAAGATAGTAGATATCATAGTTTTTTTGACATATACAGTCCATGGTAGGGTAGTCGGCTTGATATTTTTTGACTACTTTAGCGCGGTAGATAACATGGCAAACTGTCTACAGCAGCGATAGACCACGATTCATATTTTAACCTTTAATTTTCAGTTCATGTATTCAATTCTTTTTGTTGATCGTAATTTTGAATTTTCTGAAACAATAAATTCCGTTTATTCCTCATTAATTTTATTTATTTTTCTTTCTTCAGGGTATTCTCCCTAAATTAAATCTCAATTTTTTTTTAAGCCGTTATATCAGTTTTATAAAACAAATTCTGTATTTAATTTTATTTATTTAATGTATTTAATAAATTTAACAAATTTATTCTGTATGTAAAGCATTAAAACAAAAAAATAATTATTGATACAGAATTTACCCATGTAGAATATTAACAGGGGTTTTTTAATGAAACTGGTATACAGTTCGTTATTAGATAATGTTTTTTCTGGATATTTTTTGATCTCTTGGTTTTTTACCTGCGAATAATCATTTCAAAGTAATTACCTGTTTCAGTAATTAAAGGGTTTGATAAATAGGAGTTTGATTTAAAATAAAAAAGGAATTAATTTGTAGAGATTTATTCTTTTATGTACATATCAATTAAGGTATCACTCTTTAGTAACTAATTTAATAGAAAATCTGTATAATCCATCTTTTAATAACGATAGAAATCTACGAACTGAAAAACATCTTCCCAAACGAAATGATTAAAAGGCTGAAGAGTATAAAATCATTTTTCCATACTCCAATAAAACCATTAAACTACACCAATATATACAGTATATGAACTCGGTATAAAAAAATAATTCAGTTATTTCTCCACAATTGTTTATCACATTACATTATATAATTATAAGTTGAAATTTATGGGTCTGCCATCTATAGTTACAGGGATAGACAATGGCGGCAGCTACAAATAGTAAAAAAAAAATTAATTTTTCATTCGGTGCTCCATATCTTTGAAACTAACCAAAAGACTAAAAAATCAGTAGTTGATGAATTTATTATGAGTAATCCTTAACTCAGGATTCATCACACGTGCAGATGTCTACTAGCGCTCAAATTAAAGCCAGTTAATGTAATATAAAGTAGTTTATAAAATTTATCTTCGTAGCAGCAGTAGTTCTTATGATGTGTTCTAGAATAAATTTCCAAAATATTGATTTCGAGTTGTTTCTAACAAAAGTTTTAATTTATGAAAACTATATCTCAGAAACCATTAGACGTACAGTCAGTGCTCAAATTAAAGATGGTCTAATGTACTAGAAAGTAGTTTATAGCACTTAGCTATAGTGGTTATAGTGGTAGTTTTTATATTTGCATATAAATATTGTGCATATGAAATTATTTTCGAACAATTAGAAATCAATTTATTTTAGAAAAAATCATGAAAACTACTTCTTCGACGAAGATAAAGGTCATCTACTACTTTATAGTACATTTAACTAGCTTTAATGTGAGTACTAATAGACATCTGTGCGTCCCATGGAGACACCAAATAAATTCATTGACTACTGATTTTTTTTTTTTAAATGTATTTAAAAACACTGTATCTAAGAAACTATTGAACGCAAACAGTAACCTACAACAAACAGTAAACTATTAAACTCTGTTAGGGCTCATATTTTAGTCGATTTACTCTTAAATCATTTTCTATTAGGTTTTCTTCTAGAGTTGTAGATAGTTTTATATAAACAGTCGCCATTTTTTACACCCCTGAATTATACTTGGCCGCCTCTTCAATTCTTACAATTCTCTTTCATTATAAAAAACTATCAATAAATTTAAATAATTATCAGAACCAAATTGAATAATAATATAAATTTCATTTGATAGAAATGTAATGATTCAGTTGAAAGAAAAAAATTATATATTCTTTCTTTCTGCCTGATTGCTCCCCGCGTTATTTCCCTAAGGCCTCATCACTGGAAAGTGAGTTTTTTTCTCTTCATACCAATTTTTATCTCCATCATTTGATTTTTTTTTTTTACTTAAAGCAAAGCAGTCATTCCTATTCAAGTAGCATAATCAAGAATATTCTAACAAGAGGAAATCTAAATACTAAGATGGAATGATACCTTAAAAAAAATTAAGGAAATTAGTTAGTTTATAATAAAACCTCTAATGAACAACCTGTTTTTGAAAAAGATAAAGTTCTTTTTTTTTGTTTTTTAGAACTCACTTCATCTGTGCATTTATAAGTTTCCATGAGTCCAATAAAATATAATGATAAATAGTCGTTTTAGAATGCAAATAAACCACTACTTTTTTTTTAGTTGACTTCTTGCAATGTTTTACATTTTAGGCTTCAAACATAAAACTTTTTTTTTAAATCACATCGATCAAGAAAATAAACAGTGATTCGGTAGCATTATAAAATTTGGAGGACCTCAAATAATAATCATCATCGAATTATTGACCGTATTTTCTTTTCATAATTTGAATGAATCCATTCCTATCCATTGACTCAGTGGCTTGATTTCTACGAAAATTGAAATTAAACTTACTTAAGAATTTCTACATCACTATTAGAGAGATCACTTGCCACTCCTGATAGTACAAGAGCCCAAGAGGAGAAAAAAGGCAGTTATCTCACCCCAATTTTTTATTACTTTTATGAAAACTATGTATAATTATTAGTCAAAATTCATGAATCTGCCAAGTATAGGTAGGGGGAATAAAAATGGCGGCTGTTTCAAAGTGATAAAAAAAAATAATTTTTCATACGGAGCTCTATATCTTAAAAAGTAGGAACAACACAAAGAGAACGTCATTTAAAGAAGAGCACATTTCCTAAAATATGAGCCCTAATAGAGTTATATACGTTAAATAGTTTTCGAGATATAGCTTTTTAAAAAGCAACATTTCATAAAAATGTTGTATTGGACGTTCTGAAAGATCAGTAATTAGTGAATTTATTTTGAAAAATCTAAATCTCAAAAACTATTTGATCTACAGATGTCTATTAGCACTCAAATTAAAGCAAGTTTAATGAGCTATAAAGTATTTTATGATGTTTATCTTCGTAGGAGTAATAGTTTACATGAAATTCCCTAAAATAAATTGATTTATAGTTTTTTGGACAAATGTTCACTTGCCAAATTTATATTCATATGTGAATATTATAAAAACTACTTCTCCTACGAAGATAAGTGTCATAAACTACATTATAGTAAGTTAAATTTCTTTTATTTTGAGTGTTGGCAGACATACGTGCGTCTTATGGATCTAGAGATATATTTTTTCAAAAATCCAACATTTTATACGAACAACTATTAATTAACATTTTGTGAGTTTATTTTGTCAAATATCATAAAAATTTACTATAAAGATAAACATAATTAACTATTTTGTAGTAAATTTAACTAGATTTAATTTGAGCGCTAGCAAACATCTGTACGTCAAACGGGTCCTAAAATGATGTTTTTCATAAATCAAACTTATTACCGGAACAACTTTAAATCAATTTATTTTAGCAAATATCATGAAAACTACTATTCCATCGAAAGGTCATAACCTTATTTATATTCCATCTAATTATTTCTAAACCATCTAATTATTTTCAGAATATTTGTTTTGATAAGATTTATAAAAAAAAAGTTTTAAGGAGCCTTAGTTTGGTGATACGCTGACAGATGTGTAGAGACACTTGAGGCTTCTGAATTGAATTTTCCCAAAAATAATTTAATAATAATGTTTTATAATGGTTGTACATTTCAATTTTACCTTTTTCTAGGAATGTCCTACCGGTCTCGTCGATGAGGACTCATTCAAACATATTTTTTCCCAATTCTTCCCTCAAGGTGGTAAGTACCCAATTTTCTTTTCTCTTTTTTTTTTTTTTTTTTACTAAATAAGTTTGGTCTTAGTCAGTTGAGACATTGGTTGCTGAAGTGAGAAAAAACAGATTCCATTCAACTATTAAGTCGGTCCAGTCTAAACTCTTTCTTGGCAAAGTAAGTCAAAAGTTTCCCTACTTAATACTTCTCAACCTATTAATAAAAACTTACTCCAGTAACAAGTTCCCGCTCAAGTTCAGCGTAATTGAACATCTATCTGATGTAGTTAGAGGAGTACAAAGTTTTCTTTCTTTATTTTGAGGAGTTCACTATAAAGAAAGTAATATTTTACTATAAGATACTATACTCCGATTCCGTTTTGAAAAATAATTAATCAATAAAAATATTGTTTAGGCGTTTAAAATCAATGTCAAATATCGATGTAAACTACTACATCATTTGTTCCTTTAAAAATTAAATTTAAATTAACAAAAAATTATTGACTCTAAATAAAGTACCATTTGGTCTTTAAGAATATTAAGGCCTATAGAGCATCTGAAATCCGACATTTAACTAAAATTAAACCATAATAGCGAATGCACTAAACCGCCTTTCAGAGGACCAGTGAGACTGACTCTTAGCACTTTAAGATTAAAAATTAAAAATTCCCTTACACGATCAGTACTTGTATCTCACAGCAATAACAGTGCTTAAGATTCGTGTGAGTTATGTTTAAAAGTCATTTTTAATTTTTCAAGCATAAATAGTACAAAATAAAGCCTGTTGCCACACCTAATCATTCCTGACATACATGAGGAGTAGAAGTTATCCTTAAGGTAACCAATCTACTCTAACCAGACTGAGAGGGTCGCGAATTTGCCTTGGAATCGCCATGAAATAAAAGTCAACCCTCCCAGGATCAAATCTAACCCGCACCGCTATAAAAATTAACTTGGAAAGATAACCTGCTTAACTTAATCTGCTACATCGCCCTCCTATTACATTGAACTGTACCGGTTTTAAACCCAAAAAGATTGTGATATATACTATTCAATAACAAATCTTTATAACAAAAAAAAATCATTAACCCTTTGAATATGACATCTTACAATTTTGAAAATTACTTTTGTTTTTCTTCAAACAGGCAGACATTTTTTTTATTCGATATTAGGATTCACGTATTTCGATATATAGTAAAACGAAAATTTGAGATTTTTCGTTTTACGATATATCGAAATACGTGAATCCAAGAATCGAATTAAAAAAAATGTCTGCCTGTTTGGGAAAAAACAAAATAACTTTCATAATTATAAGAAATCATATTCATATTCAGAACAAAAGAAAACTAAAAAATATTATATCTGAAATTAATCACTTAAACGGCTGAACCGTTCAACATTCTAAAATCCTTTATACTAAAACTTGTTTAAATAAATTTTTACGATGATTGAGGAAAATATTAATTTCCATAGGTCTTAACTTCTTTACACTACCTAAGCTATCATCCTAAATATCACTCGCCTTGATTACTGAAATGAATGCTACATAGATCTTTGTATATATAGTGTTTAAGGCTCAATGGTTTCAACTGAATGCCAGGCACTAAATTCTTTTTGAATATGCGCTGGTATATTTTTAGTGGATTATATGGAAAAATGATATAGTGAAAGGATTAATACAAATGAACAAAATGACAGGTCCTATGTTAATAATATAATTTACATGTGTTATGGAATTGCTAAAAGTAGAAGATTTGGGGTTGATTCTGTAAGTAATGTTGATGACTGAGGCTTGTCGCATTGATGACGAAGATGTTGACGATTTGGTTTGAACTTAGTAGGTCTTGTAAAAAAAAAAAAAAGTCATTTACTCTGATGTGGATTCATAATTTTTCTCTATCAATGGTAGCATCTTTACTCTCTTCCTTTTCTTCTGTTCTCATCTCTTCGTATGTGAGGATAGCCGTGTACATAAATATTTATTGGAATATATCTAATAAACTCCGTCAAAAAAGAATATTATAAAACAAGAAGGAAAAGTTTTAGCAAGAAACATGTGTGTATACTTTTCCTTCTTGTTTTATAATATTCTTATTTGAAGGGCTCTCAAAATTCAACCCCATACTATTTTTTTTCTCCTTTCGCATTCCCAAATGGATTAAAAACACCACTTAGGACACACTTAATCCTCTTTTTTTTGTCAACTTCAAGAGCATATTTAAAAGCCGCCCCAAGACTGTTCTTCAACAAGTTTTTATTTATCCCTCACTGTTCAATTTATCCCTAGCTCTTTTTCATTCAATGCAGACCCAACCCTCATCAACGAAGCTAATTACGTCATACACTATTTAAGAAATATTTTATTTTAAATCACCCTATCAATCTTTATTAAACATTAAGGAATTTTTAGTAATAGTTTATTTAAACTAAGATTTTTTTTATCAAATTGATTCTACCAGCAAAGGTTTTTTTTTTTCATTTACCACTTATGGGATTTAATTTCCTTAATTCCTGAAATTTTTATTAGTAAATCTTTCCTTAATTTCCGAAATTTTTATTTATAATTTGTCATTATTGCCTTAATTTTCGAATACCGTCTCAATTTCCGAATTTAACTGTATTATAACTGTGTAATTTGATTAAATTGTATAGTAAAGTTTTGAGTGATTGAAAAATTCAAAAAGTTTATTGACAGTATGTTTGTTATCCTGATAAATTGAATGGAGGTCTGCTGGTAATTCATACAAAGATTTGAGGGAGTCATATGCTCGGCATTCAGTTAAAACGTGTTTAATGGTAAGTTACGTTCCGCAAGTATGACATACATGGTGAAGATTCGCGGGACATAAGATAACCATGATTCAGCTGCACATGACCTATTCGAATGCGCGTTAAAATCACTTCCTCCCAGCACACATTTCTAGTCGATGGTATCCAAGGGGAAAAGTCACTTCTGATTTTTCTCAATTTATTATCAGTGACATTTTCTCACATTTAGTGCCATTTTAATTTAACTTTCTGCTTAAGGAGGGCAATGAAGTCATAGACAGGCAATCGTATGTAATTGATATCTCATTGATTTTTATCTTCAAAAACAATTACTCGTGAAGAGTTACTATTCTCTACTCTCGGTAAGTTAATAAAATCTTATCACATGACAAATTACTGTGTCTATGACACTTTATGTTATCAGAAGATAAAGTGTCATTGACACAGTAATTTGTCATGTGATAAGATTTTATTAACTTATCGAGAATAGAGAATAGTAACTATGAGGTATCCTTAACAACTAGTTATACATATAGCATACCTCCTATATGTACGTACCAAATACTCACTAAAATCATTACAGGAGGGTATGAAAAAAAAAAAAAAGACACACCTTATGTATAAAAAAAAACAAAAAAAAACATGCATTTTATACTAAATGTCCAGGTTCATTTCGCGCAGTTGTCCATAATTTACTTTTAAGTTTTTACATTTTTTCTACAACTCAATGCACTTTTTTCACCTAACACACAAATCAAACATTTCATCTGTTTTGATCATTGTAATACCTCCCCCCTCCCCCTTGTTGGACATTATATCATATCGCACACTCTTGTATGTGTAACTTTAAGTTTTCATAGGAAAGTTAGGCGAGGAGTTTTTTTTTTATTTCTGTGCCACCTATAAGTGAATTTTTATTTCCTTTCAAATATACTTTTTTTATGGTTCAAAAATAAGTTTAATATACAACTAAAGACGCTTCTAATAATATTTCTGCTGTTAAAATAAAGAAAGTGACATTTGTAACCCTAAAATATTATTAATTAGTGTGCATAGCAACGATTAATTAAATGCTTTTTTATTAAAATTTGAAAGATTTGATTTTTTTTATTTATTTAATACCAGATCGGCCAGGTGGGCCTTACATGGTTAATGTAAGAGGAAATTTTTTTTTAACAATTCATTATAAGGGGTATAGTCTCATACAAAAGACCCCTAGCTGTATACAATTTTATAAATAAAATAAATAGATTAAAAAAATAATTATTAATAAAAGATAAAAGTAAAGTTAATAATAAGAGGAATGACATTTATGGATTTAACGAAGTAAATAATTTACTTCTAATGGGAAAAAAAAGAAAGTGGATTTAGGAAAAAGATGAAGAGAGGAAAAAAAAGAAATCAAGAAAAAATAAAATTTTAGAGTGACAATAACAGAACTGATAAATACAGAATTTATAACAGGATGTCCTGTAGCAGCCTTCAGTCTTCGGGTTGTGGTTGGGTTTCCCAAGTTATAGGTCACTGCTCCTTTAACTGTAGGTAACTGGGAATGGAACTTCATCAACATTTTTTTTTTTATGTAATCCTCTATTATCACTATTTGTAACCCCCGATGCAATTGGCTGTTTCTTACAAACTAAGGAGCATCCACTACAATTCTTACAACTTTATTTTGAAAATACTGTAATTTTTTTCCTTTTTGTAAAGGATGCCGCTACCCAGATTAACAACCATAGTTGTTTGAGAATCGTTTTAAAAATAAGAATAGCTGTTTCAGGTTCTAATTTGAATTTCCTATTTAGGATGATTTGATATTAGTTTATTGAAAAGGGAGTTCTGAAACGTGTCAAGAAATAGATAAAAATTTACAAAATGAGAATAATGAAATGAATACATTTCAAATATATTAATAATATATCACAACAAAATCCTACCTCGAAATAGCTTTTAATGTAAGGATTTTCTTGAAAATTTAATTACTAAAATTTAATTTTTAACTAACCCCTACTGAATCCATAAAGTTTGATCAAAACTCCGTGGTTTGTCAGAATGAAGAATTCTAAAAAATAGGGTCAAAGACAATAGCAGAATTATATTTTTTAGAAGTTACTTCTTCATCGCCAGGAATATATATTTATATATGTTTTAATCTGGAGTGAGAATTCGAAAAATATTTTTTGACCAATTATTATATTTTCACTACCTGAGGTAAAAATACTAATTTATCCTCCGCTGTAATGTCAGGATCTGTACTTTACTTCTCGTTATCGTGCTAGAGGGAGAATGGGGCTTCGTTATTTTCTTTTGAAGTCGGGTGTCATGTATCAAGGAAAAAAAGATAAAATATAAATAAATAAAAATAACGAGCAAAAAATTATGAAATCCGGCAATTTAAAAAACAAACAAAAAAAAAGTCACGTATAATACCGGCTTTATTGGTTCATTATTTTAAAGGCAGTGATAAATTACATTTCGTTGCTAACAATTTCTTTTTTATAGTCCATTATTTACCCCTCTGATAATCTCATTGGATTAAAACTCTTTTTCCGTAAATTTACATTTTGCTGAGCACATTTCATCATTATTATTTTTGTTAATTTATTATATCTAATTATTAATTTGAATTAACTAACAGTATTATCAATAAAAATGGTATATTTAATTATTTCTTACCATGTAATAGTAGCATAATTTTGAATGTTATGATTTATTTTTTAAATTAAATTTAAACAACCAGCGCCATACTTGATTATTTATGTCATCTGTACCATAGATACGCATAAGTAAATGGGCTATTCTTCCAGGCACGTCACATGCTGTACGAAGCGCCACTTTCCATAAATCATTTAGTAATCTAAAGAAATATCTCAATAAACCATTATCAAACTATAAACTTGCAAACAATTCAATCACAGCTCGTTCTAAATAGATTAATTAAAAACTAAATCTTTTAACGTCTTACTTTACCCACCATGCCAATTAGGCATAAGAAATCACTTCTCTATTTATAATGGTAATCCAATTTTATTTGTATTTATTTTTTTGTCAAAGAAGATTAGACTATCTTGAGAGGGCAGTAAAAGTAGGTCAAAATTTAATAAATAAAATAAAAATAAACATACTTAATCTTTTTCGTCTATTTTTTTACTTACCTACCTATTGGTAGTTTCACTGGTATTTACATATAAGTCAAGGTTACATAAAACCTTTATGCGAATTGACATCAGCTTACCGATATACAATAATATATTGTAAAAAAAAAACATCAAAAGTTATTTTTTTATACTCCTGTTTCGAATGTTCATTTAGTGTTATTTATGTTACAAATTTATTTCCCATTACTTTTAACATTTTTTTTTTTTTTTTAGTAAACCCTGAAATATTAATTTGAGTTGAATAAAAAAAAAAAAAAAAAATAACCATTTTTATATATTTATTTACACCGATTAAATATACTTACTTAATTTTATTAACCAAAATATTTCTTCACAAATATTAATATTTAAATAAATAAGTCATTCACTATTCCATGACTAAAAATAAGTGCACAGAATACCTAATGTAGCGTATAAAGATACTTAAATATTTATATTGATGATAGAGGGAGCAATCTCATATATCTTTATTCCTCTGACCTCCTCAATATCACGTGCTTCTTCTAAGCTTAGTTATTTCGTGAAACAATATAATCACTTGTATAAACTATTAAAAACCATCTACTTTTAATATATAAAACAATTTTTGACGACATTTTTCCACAATTTATTATTTATAACTATAGCACTTTAATAATCTCAGTTTTACTAAGTGGTTTTTTTATTTTTTCGATTATATCTAAATTAAATTCACAACTTGAGACCAAATTGAACAATCGATTTTCGAAATGTAGGTGTCAAGAAAAATGTATTTATACATGCTAGATGAAGACCTGATAGCAAAGCGGGCTAGAGCGTGAGTTACTGAGCACTTTGGTTTTAAAGATCTGTAAATTCAAATCGCTCTTAGGTGAGTGAGTCAGACTTGTCCCGGTCTCGAAAAATAAATCCTGACATTCCAACACTGATGCTGTATTATTCCATACAGACACTCAATGGAGGACTTTTTTTAATGTAAAAAAAATACATGATAATAAATGATAAAATTCATGCTGAATCATTTTTATTTATTTTTTTAATTAGGTGGGTAAAGGAAAATAAAGGGTTTAATAAAACTTGCAGAATTTCATCAAAATTGAACTAACGGCAATGCGCCTTTTGCTGTTAACATGGATATGGCTACAGATAGATCAACAATAAGACCGTCGTAGGAGAATGTGTTAATAATGCAGCACCTTAGCAAGTTAAAAACTGTAATTGCAACGGCTCCGATTCGATTTTGGCCAAGGTTGTCCGATTTTATTTTTTAGCAGCTCCACAAAATGAAAACTCAACCTTCCCATTAAGGAAGGATAACCGTTAGAATAAACTCCTTATGTCAGAAATGGCCAGGAAAAGTATGAACAAAATAGACGGATCGGCATACTTATACAAGACAAAATTTATTTCTTGACACCTAAATTGTAAAATTTAATTGGGAATTTTCTGAAATCCAATTTTTTTTTCATTTCATGCTTGAAAAGTACCCCTATACTAGTGAGGAAGACTTGAATACTAGTGAGGAAGACTTGAATACTAGTGGGGAAGACTTGAATACTAGTGGGAAGGACTTGAATACTAATGGGGAAGACTTGAATACTAGGGGGGAAGACTTGAATACTAGTGGGGAAGACTTGAATACTAGTGGTTAAGACTTGAATTCTAGTGGGGAAGACTTGAATACTAATGGGGAAGACTGGAATACTAGTGGGGAAGACGATAAAAATCAGACCAAGTGATGATAACGTTATAGTAATTGCCATGCATAGAACTTTTTCTTTAGTCCAATGTCTTAATTGAGGTATCGATCGATTTACTACTACTACTAGCGTGGCTCTACAATCTGGGCCCTGTTTCATAATGAAAGCTAATAGTATTAGTTAAAAATACAAGTATAGAAACAACGTGTTAATTGCACTAACACTTATATTTTTTTATAATAGAGAGGATTATTAGTGATATTACAGGAGTTAAAAAATACTAAAATACAAGTTACTATACTATTGCACTAGTCAGTGTAATTTAATTAAGTTAAATCGACAAGACAAATAGTATTATTTTGTACTTTATTATGAAATAGGGCCCTGATGTCAAATTTTGGCCTCCTCCAGCCACCTAGGCATCTCTCCCGTAACCATATATTTTATTTATTCCGAAATGACTTCCAAGCCAAGTCTTCTCGCAGGACTCACCAGAGCAAGGAAAGCGTCCGATACAGCCTAAAAGGAACGTCCTATGATATCTATATCATCCGCGTACGCTAAGAGCTGTAAAGATCTATTAAAGATGTGGCCATTGGTTTGCATATCGGCATCCCTCACTGCCTTCTCGAGTGTAAGATCAAAATCGATGGATTTAGTATAAAAAAAACCCAAAAAAAAAACCATATATTCATCCTGTGTCATTTTTTGTCGACATTTAACTAGGCAATGCCTATAAATGAGATATGACTCTCAAAAATTGGTGAAAAAGATTTTTTTTTTTAAATTATAATTATAAGTAAAAACGAGAATTATATACAGTATAAATATATGTTAAATCTTGTCAGCGATAACAACGAACCAAGTTTTCGCATAAGAGAAATAGTTATACTAATATATTTTAACTTCATTTGTCCAATATCAATTGATTACTATCTGCTGCAGTTTTTTTTCCCGATTTGTAGGGTTAAGTCATGTAGTGAACATTTTGTATTGAAATAAAAACTTAGCATTGCAACGGAGAAAGTATTCACTATTTTCTAAGAGACTTATCTACCTTTAATTAATTGCTCAGATAATTACCGAGAATGTATAATTAATTAAATGGCTTCTTTGTCTTGAGAGTCTAAAGATTCATATCGACAGAGACCGATACAAATTAGTGATTGAAAAATTTCGGAAATTAGTAGCATTTAAGTTCTGTGTCTGAAATCATGGGTAAACATACTTATAAAGTATGTATGTTATAAAGTACCAGTATGTATGCTGTAAAAACCAAATTGATAAATAAAATATATTTACCTATAATACGACAGTTTAAATTATTTCTTATAAAATAAGGGTTGTAAGAGACTAACAATATATGTGGCAGCGGCTTAGCTTCCATTATGAACTCCATTTCCTGTAAATAATACTCTCCTTGCTCCTCCGATTTCTTCATGGACCATTACTCATTAAACAGGAGAAGGACGCTTAAATTCATATTCTGTATATAATAAATACAAAACAGTGTATTAGTTTTTAAAATACACTTTTAATTCTTAAAGTTTAACGATTTTTTTTTTATTTGTTGTATAAAATTGTAATATCGCTAAGTTTCATAAAATTACAGTTTATTATATATAAGTTTTAATTGTGGCTACCTCTATGACTACCTCTATTATCCACCTTCTAAAGGCCTTAAATCTCAATCACTGAACTAGACCTAAACTATACATAAAAATATTTTTAATCCACCACTTCTTTATCTCCATTAGCTATCTCAGATATAGAGGAGTAGAAATAAATCGAAGATAAGATTGCAAATAATTTTTAGATGGAGAAGAGCCATTAGCTGGGAAGACGGATAATAAAAAAAAATAAATAAAGAATGAAACAGAAAACCTTAAAATGAATCTGCCGTGCAGTAAAAAGAGAAGGGTCATGAAATTAAAATAAAACCTACTTTTAAATTGTGATACAACAAAAAAAATTAAGCGTGGGCCTTTAAGATCTCTAATAATAATAAAAATTTTAGTATTCAAGGAAATTACCACTTGAAGATTATCTGTCTCTGGAACAAATAAATTAATGCAAACTGATTTTTTGTGTAAATATTGTTCAACGTTGATAAACTCTAAATAGTTACTTACTGTTCATTGTATTATTATGAGTTTTATTTCTTGCCGCATCCTCAACCATTAATTTTTTCCTTAGTAAATATTTTATTTGTTTAAGCTGCCATTACTTTATTGTCGTGCTTTTGTTTCGTCGAAGATATGAAATAAAAAACTGAAAAATATTCATTAAATAATAACCTATTAATCACTCCTTTTTAAATGAAAACTGTGACTTACTTCTAATGATTTTTCACTATCGAGCGGATATATTATTGAAATGAATCAAAAACTAATGTTGAATAATACCACTGAATAAATTTACCTTCTGCAATTGTAAAATTTCCTAAGACTTGTACCATTTCTATTTTTCCAATGTACAAAGGTTATTGGCTATATTATTTATTAATTATTATTCAATTAAATATCAATAAGTAGTAATAATTTATTATAATAAAATAATCTTAATGAATTATTAACATAAAAAAATACATCTTAATATAGATGTAATTATGATAACATTCTACTGATTATCGTACATATATATTATATAGTACTATCGATCCCTTTTATGACGATCGGGAGCATTGAATTTTCACAACAGAGGTATCAAATGAAAGATGGTCGGATTACATAATTTCATGGAAAAGTGATGAATCTCTATTTCGATTGTTAAATTCTTACTGGAACTACAATAAATGTTATTAAAAGAAAATGAGAGGTTTCCAAATCCGATAGTAGCAAGTCGGCGGATCGAGACGATTCAATTTGGATTTAAAGGTTTTTTGGTCTGAAAATCAAAACCCAAATACGCTCCTGTACAACGTAGATTGGGTCATGTATTTTAAATCCTGCAAATGAACCGTGTAATTGGTGGTCATTGCGGGACGCGCGCGAATCAGGCACGTGCCAAACCTTATTCCAACTATAACCACTTTAGCCGTACTCACGTGATATTCATCACATTTGTTTCGGTTTTTTTCTCTGGCTGACTTCAAACAGTAGTAATTAGAAAAATATATTAGACAGATATTTCTTTTTTTATTAATCCAGTAGTGTTCAACGTATAATTAATACTCTATGGACAATACTATGGCGTTAATATTAGCTTAAACGAATTAAAATTCACTGCCAACGTTAGCTTTTTCCGTTGTCGCTTGACCATCACTTACTGAATGAACTATTATTAACTTCCTTAAGTAACATACATATTAAGGTATCATCAACAACATTGTGAATATTATTTTATTTATTTATTTAACAGATTCCTTCGATAAATTTATTCAACTAGTGTAGCCACAAATAGGATAAAAAAAAATTATTTAGGTATCTATCACTTCTGCACGTTTTTAGGTTTGAGAACATTATTATAGAGAATGGTTCAGCCGATTCTCAGGTTTTATGGACCGCATTATTCAACTGGATGCCGTGATTGTTTTGAAAAAAGTCATGCTCAAGATACTGAAAATAATTGTATCAAATATGGCCGCATGTATTTATGTAACAATTTTCGAGGTGAAGATTCAACCAATTAAAAGATTTATGACTATACAGTCATATGCTAAAAATCCTTCAATACAATTTGAGCTCAAAACTTAGAAAAAATATCGTGTATATAACATTGGAAAATGTTTCTAAATATGTAACGCTTTTTTGAGAAAACGGATCAACCGATTTTCAATTTTTATATCTCAAATTACTGAGTGAGATTCCATAAATGTTTTTAAACGATTTTAGCACAAAATATAGAACAATTATTGATTTAAATGTTTTTAAAGGATTTTAGCACAAAATATAGAACAATTATTGATTTAAATGTTTTTAGTTTGTGTGTTCGTTGGTTGGTATATATCAATCACTGTAATAAAAACTGTAAATACAAAATTTTTTGTTAAGAAAACAAATGTATTGTGTTTAGTTTATTGATAATCATTGTTTAAAAAAAGGAAAATGTTAATGTATTGTAGTGTATATATGTCCAATTATGGATTGATGGGTACGCTGTGTGTTATAGCAACCCAATATATTTGGGCAGCATGGCCAAATACAGCATTTCTCCCCTTTGTTGGAAAGAAAATATACTTTTTGTGTTACAACAATAATATGTTTTTATAAAATATACCTAGAGTTACATTAAATTATTAGCTGGTTTATTTAAAAAAATAAATAAATAAACATGTTGTTTTGGCATTCTCGTTTTCTCTTATCACATCGCATGACTTTTATGTTAATGTTTGCCATCCGATGGAAGCTATATTAGGTACCCTTTGTATTCTGATATCGTGTTGATTAGGACACGTATTGTCGTGTCACCAGAGATAGATTCTGATCATTTGAATTTTCGTTTGTATAAATAAACTACACATTCCGATATGTTATTGAATATATCTACTCAGATTTATGAAAAATAAAAAACCTCTGCTAACTATATTGGTCAACATAGCTTATATTCAAACATATCAAAATAAGTTTTGCATCACACCTTTTTTTTTCTAACCTCTAAAAGGTTGAAATTCACGGAGTAAGGTAACAAAAAGTACATCAAATACATACTACAAAATATTGTTTTTATTAAAGAAATTCATTTTCATATTTTGCAATAATGACTGCTGTCTTCTAAAAGTCACAAAGTGGAAAAGAAAAATTTACATTTTACAAATTAAAGCAATTCATTACATTCAGTATTCACTGCCTGCACATGTTCTGGCATGTCCATAATCAAGTGATTAATGGCGTCTTGTTCTAGGTTTGTCCATTCTCCCACAATAACTTCCCTCGTTTCCTGAGCAGGGGTGTACGTTAGACAGCCCTGTAAAGCATATCCCAGACATGCTCGATGGGGGTTCATGTCGAGAGATAACCGTTCTCACTCCATTCTGTCGATACCTGCATAATTGTCAATTAGGATAACGTTTTGCCCATAATTGTTTGCCATTGGTGTTACTATGGGTTCGGGGATATCCCTTAGGTACATCTGAACATTCATGGTACCCTCAACGAATATAAGTTCAGTTTCTGTTTTGTACATAATGACAGCCCAAAACATGACTGAGCCACCACGCTGGACCCGAATATTAGAATATCTCTAACCTCTATCGTCTCATCTGGTTGTTTTCTGGTACGAAGGTAAAGCGTGTTTCATCGGAGAATAAACAATTCCTCCACTCAGGCTATTACTAATTATAAAAAAAAAAATCGGAGCTTTATGCATGAGTAAACAGTATAGGTGTCTCTTAGACTTAAAGTTAGCTGCATGAAGACGATCTCGAACAGTCTAGTCATTCACCGTTGGCTCGTTCTATGCTGCAGCTGAAAGCCTATATCCTCAGCTGTTAAGATTCGGCATCTTTTGGGACTTAACAAGTGATGAAACGCTCTTCATTTCGACTAGTTTTGTATGATCTACCTCTACGAGGTCTGACTTCCAGTATAACATGAACCAAAATGCCCCTACCATCATGCCAGAGTCCAGGACACGCTGGCCAGCCTCTGAGGGAGAAGCAGCCTTTCACGAACACAGGACCAAACGATTTCATGGTTTTCACCATTTCGCCCACAGCACAACCTGGACGAGGGAAGCGGCTAGAGGACGTAACCGTGGCGGCGAAGACGTCACCAGATAAACTATTTTTCTATTACCCATAAGACCACCCAATGCTCTGTCTTATAATATTGCTATGTATCAAGGCATTAGCCATGATTTCAACAATATGTCGTTTATTAAGGTTTTTTGCTATCTGTCCCCGATACCTGGTTAGGGCAGGAGTCTCTTACTGCGTCCCGGATATGAAACCATCTGTATTAAGTTTGTCACATTACCAGAGGCCCCTGAGAAAATTAGATTGGCTAACCTTTAAGTGTCAAAACACAGAACAGGTTGGGATGAGGGACCAGAATCAAATTAACCAGGTGCAGGCTCTTCCTGGACAAGTCAAACTTTTTGTTACACATCCTCGGCCCTGAGGAGGGGGACGCCTGCCTCGCGAGTCTTCGGACATCGATAATCAATCAGAGAAGAGATTTAAAAATCTGGTAACGCCCCAAAAGGGAAGTGGGAGAAAAAGACAAGAGGAAATTTAGAAGAGGAGACAGAGACACTCAACAGGAAGGCTTAGACGAGTGAGGACCACAGTCAGGAGGCAGACTTAGAGGATGCACTTCGACCAGACGAAGGCCAGGAGACCTGGACATCCCTGATGAAACAGAAGAAACCTACGGTACTACATCCCACGGCATCAGCAGCTATAAGTATAAATTAACTAATAAGTAATCATGTAATAATTTATATTTTATGGCAACCTTTATCTGAATCATTTGAACCATTTTAATCATAATAACAAATTGAAAATAAATACTTAGTTTCTTTATGTAGTTTGTATACAATTATATAACCCAATATATCACTCTTTATTATCCTATATAATTAATGGTAAGAACATTTTATAAATATAAAGGTATTTAATTGGTAAACTGGTAAACACACAAACAGCCTTTGGAAAGGAATCCAATTATAATAATAGATTTTTTAGGACTCAATTTATAATCAATTAATTAACTTATTTTTGGAGAATTGCCTTCAGCAATTATCCTGGCATCCCAAGTAAGTCTGCTACTTGTACATAACAATATATTATTGAAATAAATAATTTTAACTAACCTCACTAACACGATGTGCCCCTCCAGGGAATAAATATTGAACATAAGGCAAAATAAATTCATGTTTTTTGACAAGCAGGTTACACATTTTCAACCACCCCTTTGTTCCACACTAATCAAATACAATTTAAAAATACAATCGGGGTACCTGAAGTACGGCACGAGCAGGTCCCGATGTAAAATCTGGTATACGCCTCAATAAAAAGTACAGCTATTATAATTGTATTATTTCCATATTGATCAGTTTGAGGTGCCTGCATGTAGTACAGAATTCATAAATTCCTGTCGTCTGTCGAAGGCATCCCTGACACCTTCCTAGTTCTCACAAATTATTTGACCATAGAGTATAAGTTATACTAAAAAATTAAGTATGCTAAAAATAATAATGATTCAGGACTGGTATTAAAGAAGTTCATCAAAGCATTCATTAATTAATGAAATATCCCGTATTCCCTAAAAACTTAACTGAAGAGGGGCACGATTACCACTCTGTTGATTTATTTGGGCTGCCCATTTAGGGCCCTCTTTAATTACCATTAAAAGTTTTAAAAACTTGGTTTCTAATAATTGGTATTCGATTAAATGCATATGAGATCTAATCCTAAAAATCCTAAACAATTTCAGTGTTGTTTGTACAAATACCATTTCAGTGTCAAGTCTATTCCTCTGCCTGACACGGAACTAATATTCCATTTCCCTTAGGCTCCGGCAGAGGCCAAATGCAAATTTGATTTCGGCTGAGATCAGAGAATTTAATGGGGAGGCCTAACCCCGACGGTAGGAGAGGGGGGTGGATTAGTGACCCACCGTCAGCTGTCATTCTCCCTCCTCCCACCCTATTCGCAACGATTTTCCTCCCTGGTAGAGTGCATTTTGCCCATTTCCGATCCTTAGTCTTAAAATGGAAATAAATTAAAACATACCAAGTTTAATAAGAATTTTCGGTCCCAAACAGTAGCTATATCTCCAAAAGAAGTATTATATGAATATATTTCTGCCTGGTGTGCGAATACTTATGGTACTTAATAGGCCGCCACACATTTTTCAATCTTATTCAGAGGTAAAATATCTCTATCACTCTAATTTCATTATTCTATTTTACTATGATTCTGAAATTTGTAAATTAATTAATCATATTTAATTAAAAATTAAACTGACCCAATTAAATAGAAGCCAAAGGAGCTCAAATGTTTCCGCAAGTGTAAAGATATAAACCGTATTTTTCCAGTCAAATTATAAATAACAATTTTATAATGGGATTTTTTTTTCAAATTTACTTTACAAATAACCCAAATTCATAATGAAAT
>NW_027109687.1:423108-423918 GCF_000696795.3 Halyomorpha halys
ATATATCCTTCAAATTGGTTGGCTGGTTGTGAACTATCTATGATCAACAAGTTTTAATTTTAAATGAATGAAGATATTTAAAATATTTATATGTACCCTCCCATAGAACCGCCTCCTTCAGCAAATTCTTCGTCATACGTGCAACCTCCTTCTGGAATTCTCTTCCTATCTTCATTCGTCAATCTTATTTATTCTTTTATTTAAACAACTCCAATTACTTCACCCTCTACATAACCAAACCTCCGTATCATTGCGAGTATAAATTCGATTTCTCCGTTAACTAAAATTAATTGTGCTAACTAAAATACTAATAAAAAGAAATTATAGTAATGTAATGAAATATTTAGAAATTGTCTATGTGATGCTTCATTGTATGGGTTCAATGTTGACAACATGAAGGTCTTGAGCTCAGGCCACTGCTGATGTACGGCTGTGAAGTCTGGGGAGCGGCATCCTTTAAGAAAAGGAAAAAATTACAATTTTTTCAAAATAAAGTCCTAAGAATCCCAGTTAATGCTCCTTGGTTCTTAAGAAATAGCCAAATGCATCTGGAATTCCATATGGAGTCAATAGAGGATTACATAAAAAAACGGTTCATGAAGTTCCACGCCAGTTGCCGACAGTTAAAAGAGCAGTGATCTATAACGTGGGAAACCCAACCTCAACCCGAAGACAGAAGCCCAGGCTTCTGCAGGACATTCTGTTATAAATTATTGAAGAATTGATGAAGTTCCTTGAAATAAAAGACTTCACCTGCTTCGAGGAGGTCTATTGTATTGACACCGACGGATCCGTAAGATATGCCGATAT
>NW_027109687.1:424683-456303 GCF_000696795.3 Halyomorpha halys
AGACCGAAATGGATTGTAAAAGGAAACTGTAGTGGTGAAAAAAAATTGTTTATTATATCCTATTATTGTATATCTTTTTATATGATTATACCATGAATATGTAATGTAAATATGTCCGATTACGGATTGATAAGTATGCTGTGTGAGATAGCAACCTAATGTATTTAGGCAGCATATATGAATAAAGTATTTCTCTCTTTTATTAATTCATTATTCACACTACCTTTATTTTACTTCTTTTTTTTTCTTCTCTCGTCCCTTTTTCAAATTAAATTATTTCTTTTTACCATTAGAGGGCAATTAATTGTTTTGTTAAGTCTACAAATATTATTATTTTTTGTTATTAATTTTATTTTTCTCTTTTATCAAGAAGCTTTATTCTTATCTATTTATTTTCTCTAGTTTTTCTTATAATTATAATATTGTAGTTAGGGGTGTCTTTTGTACGAGACTATATCCCTCCCCCATAATCAACTGTTAAAAAAATATAATGTAACGGTTTTATCAACCATGTATGGCCCACCAGGCCGATCTGGTATAAAATTAATAAATAAATAAAAAAAAAAAAAAGTCTTGAGATCTGAATCGAACAATAATATTTGCATATACGATTAACTTATATATCAACAAATTAATTATAAGGGAGAAGGAGAGAATATATGGAAAATGATCGTAAATGGAGAGCAATATATGTGGCATTTTCATCGCATAAAATGGCTCGTAAAGTTACAGTACAGATATATCACTACATATAAATATTGTAATTCTATTAGCTAATCTATTCTAGTTATATATTAAATAGTTAGTTATATAAGATAAAAGGAAAATAACCAAATTTTCCTCTATTGACTTACAACTAAACATATTTCTTGAATACATAAAAGCGTTTTATAAACATTTCATTAGCAAATATTTAACATGGAGCATATTAGAGCTGTATTATACTTAGGACTTAAAAGGTAAACTAAAATTAGATAGATGTAGTTTATAAATTGGAATATGAATTAGCGTTAATAATTTTTTTTGAAAGCATAGTAATATTATTTAATTTGTAATGTACTCTGTAATTTTCCCAACTAGTTCTCCGGTAACTTTGACAATGAGTGATATAACTCGTACGTCCAAGCTGGTCCTCTGTATAGACCCAGGAGACTGTCAAAGACACTGTAACTTGCCAAGGCTGTCAAGAGCAGTCCAACTACAGTCCCATCCCCTGAGAACTGTTCTCTCATGTAGATTGTCCCTTGTATGTCAACCTTAGAAAGTCCTAGCCTTTGCATAGTGGTCATCTACATGTAAATAACATAGTATGTAAAATTTAACTGAATAAAGTAAATCAGAAAATTATTTTTAATTGTAATAACTATTTAGAGAGAGATTTTATTTATTTTTTATGTATTTTTTCGTTTACTTATTTATTTTTATTCTCATTTTTAGTATGATTTAGTATATTTTATTTTAGTATGATTTTAATCAGTTATCATTAATATTATATAGCCCAACAATGTTGTGGCTGATTGTAATATTTAACAATAAATATATAAAAAAGAAATAGTAAAAATTATTCTAAATTGGACAATCAATTAATACATAATACCTGGTTAAATATTTATTTAGTTCATAAAAACGAGCTATCTCTCTTTTTCCGAAAGGTTCAGAACAAGAAATATTACGCTGAAAGAAAAAGTATATTCTTCCGGGGAAAAATAAATAATAAATAAAATAAATAACTTATACTTTTAGACTTTGCACATTAATAGAACAAAGAAGGGAACAGTGTCCCACGTTACTGATTTTTGGCAGTAATCCTATGTAGATTTTTATAGAATCTGGTTTATACGAACTTGTTCTTACTACCAACTTGTTCTAACAAAGTTCTGCAGAACCAGCAGCAACATTTTCAAGCTTTTTCCCTGTTAATCCTAATTTCTCTAATGATACTGAACATTACTCAACTTTTGTCATAATTTTCTCTACGATTCATTTTAATCTACGATGAATTTCTTACAAAAAAGAAACAATTTTTTTGTAAAATGTTGCGTCGTTAGACGATCATATCAGCCAATGCAAAGTTGACAAGTTAAAATGAACTATTTTCCGAAATATGCAATGAATTTTTGAGGTAAGGACTTTGGAGATTTTAAGAAACATTGCTTCGTTTCATCAGTTTTCCGAAAGTATACCGAAGTTTGGGATGCTGAGCTAGCATACCTATCAATCTATTATTGGATATATAAACACTAACATGTACTATTATCTAACAAAGATACAAATATTTTTTTTTAATAATAACTAACTATAGACAAATTACAATATATTTCAAATTATATTTTATTACAACGTTATTTTTTTTTCATGAGATGAAGAGAAAATAATTATTTTAATATAATTGTTTTAAATAAATTTGTGTTGTTGAATAATTGTATTGCTATGAAATGTGTTAATGTGTATTGTAGAGTTAAATTGTATTGTCACAAAAACAATTGTGACTTAAAATAAACAAATTTAATAAGGAAAAGTAATTCACATAACTCATTAAATAAATGGACAGCACATTCAGTAAACATTATTTTATTTCATATAACCTTTTCCTCCTCCATTTCCTTCTCAAACAAAGTTATATTACATTTTCCTTATTCATTATTTTCCTCTTTTTGTTCTGAGCCCTATCTACGCTATTTTGTATATTCCACTTTCTCATATCACCTCCCTTCTCCAGTCATCCGCAAATAAATTCAACTTAAATTAAACAAAACTACCAATACATAGAAATATAGAAAATCATCAAATAAAATAGCTCCAGCAGTACAACAATTTAAAAAAAACGAAATAAATAAGTTTAAGAAACTAATAAATAAATCGATTGAAAACATATAAATAAAAGAAATTAATAAATAAGTTTAAATAAATAGGTTTAAATAAATAGGTTTAAAAAACTAAACAAAACACGAATGAATGTCAAATTTCGTCAGAGCTAATTCCCATATAAGTGATGATGTATGCTGGCCTAGGAGTCCAAAATAATATTTTCGGCCAGGATTTCTATACTCCCATTGCTGTTCCAAGCCCTAAGAATAACCCAAGTCTTCTAAGAAGCTCCTAGTACTATTTGGAACTGTTACGCGAGATCCGAACCAGAAGCAAACTCTCTCAACTGAACACAGTGAACTCTCTCTGAAGGTTTTGTGGAATATTTCTTCAAGAAGAGGGATCCATTTTCATATATTTCCTTTTATTCCTTTTCCACTCCACCCTGATCGAGGTATTTATTCTCAAATTTCAATTAATCAATAAAATTAAAGTTTTTC
Organism: Halyomorpha halys; assembly: GCF_000696795.3. Lineage (NCBI taxonomy): Eukaryota > Metazoa > Arthropoda > Insecta > Hemiptera > Pentatomidae > Halyomorpha > Halyomorpha halys. The sequence continues at coordinate 427,992 of NW_027109687.1, forward strand.
AAATCTGATTTTATAGGTACCATCCTCACACAAGACTGAAAAGACAGGAAACTGCACACAGATTCAGACTATTAAACCACTTACTAGACAAACGGTCTAAACTTCCAACTCATTACTAAAGACTGATCTACATGACAATAATAAGGCCCATCTGGACATACGGAGTTGAGCTTTGGGGCTCCACTAAACCTTCGAATTCCTCTCGTATTCAATCCTTACAATCCAAAATCCTTCGTAAAATCCTCAATGCTCGTTATTTTGTTACTAATAAAACCATCCATAAAGACCTAACTGTTCCTTATGTAACCGATCTAGCCCGAACCCGATATCATTCCTTCCATTATAAGCTTTCTCTTCCATTCCTGTAAATCTTCCGAGGCGCCTGAAAAGAAGATGGCCTCGTGACTTTATATTGTAAAATGTTTTTAGAGTTCTACTACTGGGTAGTTTCTCTACATGCTGTATCATATCATTATCATTATGTCATTATGATCAAATTTACTTCTTGTATTTTTTATACAGTTGTAAATATCAATAATAAAAAATAGTTACCATAATTTGAAGCGGATATTTGGAGGAATAATGCAGTTCCAAAATATTTTTAAAGTTAAATATATTCTTTAACCATTATCTAGTTTATGAATTACCTGCTCTCTGGTCTTAGATAAGGTTAACAATAATCATAATTAATATAACAATGAGGTTAACACAACTCTAAACTACCTGTTGTAATATAACCTTGTTATATACCTAAGCTTGTTAGGATATCTAGGTTAACAGAATAATCCTTTAAAGATACCCACAAAAAACCAAAGAAAGATCTGGGTGATTGACCATAACAAATATTCCAAGTCCATGACAATGGTAGTCTTGGAAAACAGTGTAGTCAGCACCTCCTCCCTCTAACACCCAGTACACTTCATATTAATGTTAGGTACAATTTAGAAGTCCATTTGGAGTATCTCTCAATCTATGGTTTCCACCACATATTATTAAAGAATAATATTAATAAAGAATATCACAGAATTAGCTCATTAGCTCAGTTAAGAGAAAATTTAGATATCAAAGATTTTATTTCTGATATTTTTGTTCTCCTTTCAAGATAAATTATAGCTAGTAGTAAATATATATATATGTTCTTAAGTCTTAAGAATGCTAATTGTCAAATCAAGAAAGGAAGGGGTTTAATTAATCAGAAAATATATAATAGATACCGTACATCAATCTTATCCGACCATGTGAATGAAAGGATAAAATATTTTAATCATCTGATTACATGAAATCGTAAATATAGAAGTACTTGAAAGCAGAGAAAGCAAATAAATTTTTTTTAACAAAAAGAGAAAGAAAAGCAGAATTTAAAAGTAAGATTTAATATTCACTCGTAACTCTCTCAACAACCGAATAAAAGCTTTTTAATTATTTAAATTCTAATGCAATTTAAAAGTAGATCGTCGTCTCATTGAATTTCAACATCTTTAAGTTTCCCATTCCATTCATTATTTTATCTTTTTCAAATTTAAAAAAAATTTTGGAACTCTCAAGAGATCCATTTTATTCTGCAATTCGTCTGAACAGATTTCGAGTTTCAAAACATTTATTTAAATTAATATAGAAATAATAATTATTATCCTGGATTTTCTTTACTAGTAAGTTGTTTGTTTTTATTTTTTAATAAGTTGAGGTGAAAAAGTTTCGAGCAAACCCTATGTACTAATATATCTATAATTACAACAATGTATACAATTAAATCCTTGTAACCTATTTCACCTCATTTTGTCAATGGTATTTATTTATTTCTGAAATATTGTCATATATACGCATAATTTAAAATTTATAACTGAACATTATTTAAACAATGACTCACAACTGGTGCCTTCATTTGTCCCTTTAAACATAAATTTTATTATTTAAGTATTTTTCTTAAGTAATGAAATTATGGTTTTAAATAGGATGATTTTACTTTTAAATGTTTTTTCTGATTCTTTCTCTACTTATATGGTCAGCCTATTTATTATATCTGTATAATGTGTATTTAAGTTTTTAGTTTCTCCTTTATTGTTGATATTTTAGTTATGTGATTTGTTTCCAAGATTCTTCTACTTTTTTCATGTCTATTATGGTGGTGTTTTTGAAGTTAAATTTATGGTTTGAAGTTATTCTATGGTTAGCATATGCTGTGCAGTTTATATTGTTGACATGTTTGCAGTTTGTAATACGAGTGTGATGTTCAGTTCTGGTTTCCAGTTTTTGGATGTTTCTCCAATATATATTTTGTTCACAGTCTAAATATTGAAAAATAAATAGGCTCGCCATAGAAGTAAAAAAACAAAACAGGAAAAGCATTTAAAAAGAAAATTATTCTATTTAAAACTGTAATTTCAACTTAAATAGCAAAATTTATTAAATATAGACACATCAATAAGAAGGTAAAAAAATAGCACACTAAAATATAAATATGTTCAAAGAGATAATGGTTAGTATATTTTAACATTGATTTGTGTTAAAAAGACAAATAAATGCATCAGTAGTGAAAGACATTGTTTAAATAATATTCTATAGTACATTTTAAATTATATGTATATATCAATAATAATTTTCAAAAAATATATATAAAATTAAAAAAATGAGGTAAAATATATTATAAGGTTTTAATTGTATACATATAAAAAAATAGTTAATAATATTAAATTAATTTTGTAATTTTAGGTATAATGGTACATGATAATAGCCCGAAACGTAGTACAACAAATATAGAATAGTGATAATATTCTAAATTGAGGTTTTTTTCACCTCAACATATTAAAAATAATGATGGTAATTAATGATTAATAGTTTCAGCTTAACTTTAAGATGAGATAACATAATCACATATTGAATTGAGACTGGAGTGGCCAAATGAGTGGAGGCAATACAGCATTCTTGTGAAATATTATATTTTATGTATTTTAAGCATTAAAATATTATAAACACCATATATGTGAGTAAGTATGTAATTTTGCCCTCGCATCATTATTCCAGGAATCAATATATTTTTTGCTTACTAATTTTGTATGAGTATGATATAATTAAGATTTTATGATAAAATTAAGAATTAAAATTTTTACTGATATTTTATATAAATAAAAATTTTACTTTAATAAGTAAAACAGTTTTTTGTACAACAAAATTCAACATAAGACTCAACTAAAACTGAAAAGAAAACGGGAATTCATTAGAAACGAATCAGTTATTAAAAATCTTCTGAAGGAAAGTTATCTTTTAGACCCGTCTGAATTCACGTAGGATATTTTTTGTTTTTTAAATAGAGTAAAGGACAAATTAAGATTTGAAAACTAATTATTTATTCTTCACGTAACTCTCCTTTTCTCCTATTTTTGGCTCTCCTTTGTCTACTCAAATATGAATCTATGGCAAAATGTTTATCAATCCTCAAGACCTTGTACGCAACTGAAATAACAGACTGACTACCGGCACTGAAGCTAACTCAGGATGTAGCTGCCGCTCAATACAGCCGGTAGATGAAGAAGTCCCGATCAAGCATTAATCTGTTCATCACTCGTTTTTGCTCCATGTGGACCAGCGGCCTAAGGCGCTAAAGGTATACCGTACCGGCAAAGCTCTACAGTTGTGTTGTAACAGTGCATAATTTCCCCTCAGCCTGGGTAGGGCATAATTATTTAATAAAGAGAATGATTTGCCGAAATGTTTTTTTAAATTAATGAATAACTACTAATGTGTACACTATTCTGAAGATCAAATAAATATGTTATTAAATGCTATAATATCTTGTCCTTATTCTAAATGTTTAGCTAAAAAATCTAGTAATTTTTATTCTAACTAATTCACGGCTTTTTAAAGGTCGTCTAAAAAGAAAACGAGTGAGGACATTTTCCTACTTTATATTTGTAATACTCTTGTATCTCGTCAACTGTTAAATTTGTGAAGATATGACGACTTCAAACTCCTTTCAATTATTCACTTAAAAACCTTTCAGTTAATTTTATTATTACTTAGTTTATTTAATTTAATATGTTTAATATATTGTTTTTTAGACAGGAAACGGCCGTATAGACCACGCGAATATCATTTCTACCCAACTTTCCCCCTCCTTTCCTTTCTTCCCACCTCTTCTTCATTCTTTCAGACTGCACTCTTCTTTCTTTCTCGCTCCATAATCTCCCGCTTCTCACCTCTTTGGCACCCACAAGGACTCTTATCTCCTTAAGTTTTCTCTACATTAATCTGTATTGAAGCAGTCTCGACTTTTAATATATCCCCCGCCCTCTTTATATCTTTATATCCCCACATTTTCCCAAAGATCTCTCTATTAATTCTGCTCGGGTTCTTCCTGACCTTATGACCGTAGAAACGCAGCCTCCTTGACCTAATGTCCGTCTCCAGGTCATCCATTTCTCTTTATAATTCACTGGTAAGCCTCAGCCTATATCCCCCCGGTAGCTTTACTGGCCTATAAATCCTACTCCAGATCTTCCTCTCTATTCTCCAACGTTTCTTTAAAACGCTAGGAAGAGAAGCGGTCTCCATCCCATACAGACTAACCGGTTTGACAATCGTGTTATAGTGTCTTATTTTTGCTTTTATTGACAGACCCTTTTTAAAGTATAGGCTACTAGTGGCAAAACTGAGTCTTTCCATCATGACCACCCTCTCCTCCATACCCTTTCTCTCGGATCCATTACTACAAATAATTTCCCCTAAATAATTCAAGCTACTTGTGATCCTAATTTCCCCATACTTTGTTTTAACTGTTTTTCCTGTTTCGAAGTTTCAATCCATAGTCCTTAGCTCCGTTTTTTCGAACGATATTTCCAAGCCGACTCTTTCAGCTATTTCTTTTAGGGTGTTTAACTGCCCTATTGCTTCATCCGCAGATTCCGCCAGGAGGATCAGATCATCATCATACTTCGACGTTATTCTTTTTGGTCTCCCATAACTCCTACATTACTTTATCCAGCAATACATTGAACATTATCATGGACATACAATCCCCCTGCGTGAGCCCCGTCCTGACCAGAAAGGGCCTACTGATGACTCTTTGGAATTTCACCTTCGAGGTCGTGTTGGTTAGTGTTTGCTCGAACAACCTCTTTCTCTTTCTGTCCACTCCATATCTTTCAGACACCCCAGTAAAGCCCTCCTATCCACTGAATCGTAGGCCTTCTTAAAGTCCACAAAGGAGATATAAAGATTCTTGTAATCTTAATAATTATCATTTTATTTTACACTTTATTTTCATTTTCGTAGTAGTTAATTAAATTATCAGTTGTATCACTTGTGATCAATTCATATTGTACTTATATAGCTTTAAAATTGTATGATCTTCACAACTCCCTAATATTCAAAACTGTAATATTTACATTTCACTTATGTCTTTCGTTTATTTTTGGGTTATTTTGGTACCGACCGATAGATGTTGTCATCTGCTCAACTAGTATGTAATTTTTTTAATGAATAAAATAGAAGAAAAAAAAATTTCATTAGACTTTCCTCTAATATCTCTCAAATGGATTCATGAATTTTCGCGTTCCAAACCATTTTCTAACTGCATTGAGAAAAAACACACTAAAAAAGAAAAAAAAAACATAAAAATTTGTTTGCTTCAAACGTTTTTCTGAAGATTTAAAAGGAAATTTAGTATGAAACTTTTTCTGAGTTTTCATTCATATCCTTTAAAAAAAACAACATATATACAGACATAAATTTTAACAGTACCTAACAATATTAAATTGTATCTTCTCTTCTATACTATAATTTTTACTTGATGTACACTAAACTAATTAAAATACTTCTAATAACATATCTCTACATACTCTAAATAGAGAACCTTAAGGTTCCTTATTATTATATTGATACATAATATTGTATATTATGTATATATAATATTGTATATTATCCTTATTATTATACAATACATAATATTGAATATATTGTAAGGGAAATCGCAAAATTTTGAATTCGAGTTTTCGACTGAAATAAACGTTTAAAGAGTCCAAATAAGTTTCGCTAAATGGTCTGTGTGAGAGAAATTCGAAGCTCGCTGTTGTGAGGCTCAAAACCGAAAAGTTGTACAAAAACTGAAACTGCATATTATTATTTATTTTATTTAGCCTACACCAAAACAGTTGGTAACTCGTTCGAATATTTTCACACCCGTTTTTCCTATAGCCTACCTTTGACCAATCAGAAAATCTTTCGAATCTCGAAATTCCCTCCACAAGAAATAAAATGAAAAGTAGGAACAACTTTTAGTGTAATGATTAGAGGAGGTTTGTGTTTTCGGTTTCGGATGGTAAAACAAAAAGATTTATCAAAATAAAGATAAATCATTTTGATTACATTCATAGTGTTCCGAGTTCCGAGGATCATCCTGGACTGCCATTTGACTTTAGTGGCATCACTGAAAAAAACTTTTAATCGGTTGCAAAGATTGATTGTTAACAAAAATAACTAATATGTAATTCATAAACTTAAATATTTGTTCTTCCATTGTAAAATTTAACATTAGCACTAATTCTAAAGCGTTTCTCTCATAAAACAGATGAAATTGAAAATATCCAACGCATTATTTAAATACAAACTTTGACTAAATAATCAAAAAATATATATAAGTAGGTTTATTTCTGATAGATTAGATTTTATATTTAAAAGATAATTTTAAATAAGGTAATAATGTAATATTGCATCTAATGCAAGTAAAATAAAACCCTTCGCTATATTGAAGGGTTTTATTTTACTTGCATTAGATTTTCGACATACAAGACTAAAAAGACAAGAAACTATTCGTAGATTCCCATTGCTATAACACCTACTTGTCAAACGCTCTAAACTTCCCATTCACTACAAAAAATTAGTATACACTACGATAATCAGACCAATTTGGACATATGGAATTGAGCTCTGAAGCTCTACCAAACCCTCAAATTCCTCCCGCATCCAATCCTTACAATCCAAAATCCTACGTAAAATACTCGATCCTACATATTACGTTACAAATAAACTCATCAACAAAGACCTTAACATACCATTCGGTGCAGATTTGACCCAAAACAGATATGCGTATTTTCATTCCAAACTCCTTACCCAACCTAACCCATTTATTCTTAATCTCGCATCCTAAACAATCCCCGATAATCCTCTGAGGCGTCTTAAAAGAAGTTGGCGACGGGACCTTCTAATTTAAATTAATGCTTGAAGTACCACCTTGCTGGTTCCTTCCCATGACTTTCAAGTGTAAATGAAACATACAACATATTTATTTATTGTATTTATTATTTCTACAGTCGTAAATGACACTAAATAAAATAAAAAAAGATTTTTCAATTCGCTAAATTGAATTTCATAGGTAGATAAATGGAAGAATAAAAATCTATTTAACAATTTAATGTTAATATTAAGTTTAATGCCAAATCTATAAATATAAATATAATTTTACCAAAAAAAATTAGTAATATAAGTATTTTCTGATAATATGATATAATCTTGAATTATTAAAAATATTAGTGACTTTGTAAACACAATTTATAAGATTTATGTAGATCGCTTTTCAATCCTGGAAGTCTATTGTGAGAACTATTGTTCTGAAGAAAGAAAAGAAAACCTGTAAACTCTGTCGTAGGAACGAGATGTTCCTCTAAAAATGGTTCAGCTCCCCCTCAAAGAGAGAAGGGAAAGAGATCTCTTACTGTTGATGCATTAAATATATCAAAGGCATCTATCTCTTCTCGGATTTCTTTTCTCCAACTAGCTTCAACCCTGGCTTTTATCTAGTATACACTACTGAGCCAAAGCTGTGAACCTCATTAATTCAACCTAACTCATAATAAAAAAGCGCTAAAAATTGTTATTCATTTTTTTTTTAATTTATAATCTTTTTTGACAATATAATTATCAAAAATAAGACAAATGAGCACCCAGAATGTTTCGGGAAAAAAGTAATATTTTTAAAATAAATATTTTATAAATTATTGCAATAACAAATAGAAAAGTGAACTAGTCCCCTTGGAAAGTTACCAAAATACCTTCAAAAACACAGTTATTACTTAAAAAGTATAATTTCTGATCATAATTATCTGATTTCAATGATTCAATTAAAACCTCTACTGATACAACTCGTAAAGGTTCAGTTGATCATTTCTTTGTAAGAAAGTTCTGTTTCTAGAGCAACGGTTATGTCATTTGTTTAAGATCACGCTCAGCCACCCAATTAACTGTATCCAGGTTAGAGTGGTTGGGTTTGCCCAAGAAGGTCTTCCGAATATATAGGTTTGACTCACGACTGGTTTAAAAGAATAAATAATTATCTGCCTCAGCCGGACTCCAAACAGTGGCTCATTAAAGAATATAATAAACAAAAGAACTGTTCATTAATAATTTTGTTCAACATTTAGACTTCCTGGGAATCATCCACCACCACATGCATGGAAATTAATGAGTGAGGGAGTCATCCAGAAGAAGGATGGCAAGCATACACCATTGCATATCGTATTTGTTATTTTATTTATTACTTCATTATTTTTATATTTTAATATTTGTTATATAGGGGAATTCGGGAGATTTGTCGATCAAATGAAATAAAAATTGTGAAATGGAAGGGACAAGAAAGGGAAAGAAAAAATGAATAAATTGAAATATTTGCATTTAGTGTGTAGACTGGAATTTATTGTAAAAGAAAACTGTGGGGAAAAAAATGTCTTCTTTCTATTTTATTATATCATGTAAAAATACATAATTTATATATGTTCGATCACGGATTGATTAGCATCTGTGTAATGTAGCAACCCGATGTATTTGGGCAGCATGAATGAGTAAACCATTTCTCTGTCTAGTTTGTTTCCATTGATTTTTAACTAGGGATTTAATTAGCATTCAAATAATTACTAAGAAATTCAGCATCAAATATCTACTTTTTAAGTTGTGCGCCAAACCAAAAAAAAAAAAGCCTTGTTATCTTAATTTCTTTCAGTTTTTTCTTTATTATTTCATATACGACAGATCAAAGAGCTTTAAGTAGAAAGCTTTAGCTAAATTATATCAAAATCGTTATTCTCACCAACCTTGACTGGTCCGAATAAAGGGTGAATGTAATGAAGATCTCCTTCTCTTCAGTTCTTGCAAGCTTCTAAGTCTCCCATCCGTAGGCATGAACAGATCTGATGAGGGTGTTGTAGTGGTAACATTTCGTGCCACGGAAAATAGCAGAACTTCTCACGGGTTTGCTAAACTAAGTGAAGTGATCTACATTCTCAAATTTATATTTTTACAAAATTCCAATGGTTCTCGAACGTCCAATTCTGATCCAGGTCCCGCACGCATGTTCTTGTTCTTATCCTGATTGACAGTCCCATGTCATCCGCTGCATTGACCAATTATAAAAATGCTTTCTTGAGAGTGAGAGACTTAAAGGATCGCGCAACTAGGTCTATGTCATCCAAAAAACCAAGTGATAGCACTAGGCTGTTGAAATTATTGAATTATTAATTATTCGAAATATTTTTACCATTATAATCTTATTGAAGGGAAAATGTAGATAAAGTTTGAAGAAAAATTATCAGTGTGTTTTAATGTAATCTTCAAACAAATATTGTTTTATTTAATTTTTACTCTAATATATTTTACTGGATCTTTTATTCCATAATGCAACTTAAATTGCTCCAGCAATTGATTCCTAGGTGTTAATTTAATTTTATTAATAAGATTAGTATGTTGTGCTAATTCTTCCATCGTACCTATAAACGTACTTCTTGATTTTTAAAAGGCGACAGAGAATATAGTAGCAGCTTTATCTTAATTTTCTAAATCCTGTTAATGGATCAGAAATCCAAAATATCATAAAGTTCGAAAATGAGGTGCAAAGTAACTCATTGTCAGTTTGATAGTACTTATACCTGCCTGGCAGTTGTGAAGTGGTACGAGTTGAGGGTGGGATGTCCTGACTTCGATTCTTATCGATTCACGAAATTGGGGAATGGAGAGTAGAGATGATTAAGAGCGGCTCGAGATGTAAATGAAGCCATGAAGAGGGAGAGCCTGTAGCGAGTGGGAATTAGATTTAGTAGCCCTAATGCCCCTGCCCTCCTACCCCCCCTAAAACTGGCCGAGGACAAACGACCAATTAGCTCTTGTACCGCTCCAGTACATCTATTTGTCCCCTTGTCATTTCTGTCTTAGCCGAATTTAACTCTCAGCTAGCAACACTGCAACTGTCAACGAAAAATTTATAAACCTGTCAGCCTGAGATTCTATTTAAAAATTGTTACCCATTTATCTCAGAAGGAGTTTGATAAAAATAAATGATATAAATCTATTTACAACATTTTTTATTTTAATTTAATTTAGTTGTATAAGATATACTGCATTTTCGAAGTAGTGACAGTAGACGTCGGGTTTTGAAACAGTATATTTCGTCCTGCTTTGTAAAGTAAGACACAAGGCACTGTCCTACTTTACTTTGCGCTGGTTCAATTATTTAATACCACATATATTTAAATAAGTAGAAAATAAAATAAGATAAGATAAAGTTTAAAATGAATTTTTAAATATTTTATTATTTATATATCTAAAAACAAAGAGTTTTTCAATAAATCTACTGTCAAAAAATTCAACAGGATATTTCAAGCAAGTTAGGGATGATATGGAACAAATGTGGTTGACGGACCGGGATTGTTTAGACAGAGATAAGTACAGAAGGACGCTCAAGAGAATGAAGGTTCTTGTGGGAAACAAGCTCTTCAGAAAGGGTCCTGCATGGTCTGAGGAGAGAAAACATAGACACGCAGAGCCCATGAAGGACATGTGGGAGAAGAGGAAGCATATAAAGAAGAAGCATTAGAATTATGATATGCGCGTGGTCTTCAAGGCCTTTTCGTGAAGAAAAAAAAAAAGATAAAGTCAATTAAATACCTAGAACATGAAAAAAACAGATTAAACAGGCACAAATTACAAATATAGGTATAAAATATAAATCAATCGACTACCTCAGGAAATAAGATCACCTTGATAATAAACTGAATCATTATTGATTGATACTCAAATAAATTATAGTTCCAATCCAAATTCTATGACAACAGTTCCGGTTTTGTAAAATAAATAAATGTTTCCTCTTACAATATTCAATTTTAAAAATTTTACATATTATTGGTCTGGAACGGATATTATATACGGAAAATTATATATTTTGAATTTTGAAAACAGGAGCTAATAAAAAAATTCGGATTAGTCGAAATTAACACATTAGGTTTAAAATATATTTTACTTTTTTTTGTTGTCCTATGTTATTGAATAGTGAACGAGAATACATTGTAAAACCCCTACTCGTTGGATTAAAGTGGAATTGAAAGAAAACAGTAGATCCCTTGCCACATCAAAAATAACACAGAGAATAATATATCGCCTTCTTTAGTATCCTCATTTTATTTTTTTGCCTTTTTTGCGAATACTTACTTAGCATTATTTATAATTCCTATAGTTTATTAAATCAGTAAGAGAAGGAGATTATTTCCTTTATTTTAGGTTATAATCTTCATTCCGAATATTATTTTTATTTCTGGGTTTCATATCAAGCATCAAGCATTCAGATATTGGAGGGGAAACACGGGATAAGATGTTACCGCGGGAGTTGGATGTGCGGCACCCGCATCGTTGATGCTTAGCATTATAGTCTCCTCCAGCAATGAAGCGCGGTCCGAGGGTTCGGAATAAGAATCAAGGTTATAAGAAAGGTTATTACCAGGAGGACAGTATACAGCTGAAAAGGTAACATGGAAAGGGCGAGTTGAAATGATAACCGAGGTTGATTGAATTGCATCAGTTGGATTGGAAAGAATAAGGGAATGGGATAAGGATTTGTGGATAAGGATACAAGAACCAGCATAGAAAGTGTTGTCTGGATGGTCTGATCTATAAGTGATGTAGTCACGTATGTAAAAGTGTGTTCTTTATGTGAAATGAGTTTCTGTCAGGAGGGCTATGTCATTGTGTTTATCGTGTAGGAATAAATCAAGTTCGTCACGATGATTTTGCAGGCCATTTCCATTTCAGTATATATAACCTAAAAATCGAATACTGCTATGTTCAAGATATGCATAGCTTATGGCAGTATTATTATTACCTATTCCTTCATATCTTATCTCCTAATAATTCGTTCATACAATCCTTGACTATTATTCTACATTAATGTGAATATTATTAAGATACCTTCATCCCATATTTATTAGATGCCCCCAAGTCCCTATATATTATCCCAAAAATTATGATCCACATGAGTTTCTAAACCGGCTGTTCCAAGATGATGTTTTTCTGTTTAACCCTTTTTCCTCCAGGCCACTTTTGTTTTTTAAATACTTTTTTCTAGTCTCTGTAACTACCGTAAGGTCTCATTTTATATTGATGGAATATTTTGTCTTAGGTAAATAACCTTGTTGTTCTATTGGACTAGTATTATTAGTATTGTATTATTGCCTTCCCTATTATTACTGGTAATAGACTCTTGGAAAACATTCTTTTGCTACTTTCAGTTCGGCTGAAGAAAACTACAGGCCAGAATAGGGAGTTTTTTTTTTTTAATTAAATTGAATTATGCTAGTCAAACTAATTGAAAAAATATTTACTAGATTATAAAAAAGTCCGATATGAAATTTTACAGGTTTTATTCGTTCAGGTGCGAGAGACCAAAATAAGTCAGATCGAATTCAAGCATAAGTGGGAAAAAATCTTCTTAGAAAAAATAATACTTATGATTTTATACACAATTATCGTATATTATCTACGTTTTCCTCAAAAATTATTATTTTAAAGCCTTTAGACGTCGTTACCGAGTATTTCGATAAGAATTAGAAACACTTTTTTCAGGTTACAGAATTTAAATTTGAGCTCGGTCATAGAAAAACCATTTATGTTTCCTAACAAATATGTATTTTTAAGACTGTTGGATATTTTTAGTAGGCATAATACTTAAATATATTGAAAACGTATCATTATAGTTTTTTCACTTTGAAATCGGGACGTTTTGGTACAAAACTTATTTATATTTCTTGACCAGAACCGGAGATTTAAAAACGAAACTGCGATAAAAACAACAAACAAACTAATACTAACCTAGCTACCTAGCTAATACTAATGATCAATTGATTTAACACTGATGTACTAAGTTTGATCAAAATCCTTCGTGCCATTTAAATCTAGTACATAAAGTATTTCCGGATCTATTGAATTTATCGAAAAATGTGTAACATATCGGGGATATACCAGCCTGTAATATGTAATTTCAGTTGTACGATCTTTCACACACGCACGCACGCACACATCCACACACACACAGATATTCAGGACTCATCCTCCTTATAACATGTATTTCCGTCAAACACTCGAATTCGAAATTTTACAGAATCCTGATACTTCCTCTTACCATATATTCCACACAGTTAAGTGAATGTAAAAATGTTTTTTCCACACGCCAACATTCATTATTGAGATTCTTCTGTTCTTTCTGTCAAACAATGTTGAAAATTATATATTAATGTAAGAGAAAACTTTCTCACGGGAAAATAAGAAAATTTGATACAATCAAACGAAAAAGGTACTAAGACTAAGCTATTCATGCAATACATATAAATTAAGAAGAGAAACAAAATAATTAATGTACATCACAAATAAAATAAATAGATCGATCAATTAAATAATTGAAAAATTAGCCAATAACCAGTGTAAAAAAATAATAAATTTCAATTAATAAGTTGTGTTCATAGCTATGCAAAAAAAAATATACATAATGTTAACAAAACTAGATTTTCACACAAATGAGGATTGCCAAGCAGCCTTTCGCTCCACGTTTTCTCACCCGCTGGTATTGGAAATCATTGGAACCAAAAATTTATTAATACATAATGTTTTATTAATTACACTTATTTAAATTAGAAAACCGCAAAAAAAAAACTATGAAACATACCAACGCACAAGTCAATTCTATCGTCCCTTTTTCATATATCTAGTATGTTTATCATGTTTTTATTATAAAAGTTATCACATCCACATAATTTTCAAAGTAGCTAAAGTAAGCCTCGTAAAGTTCCATATATCACGCACAAGTAACGAGAAAACACCTTTCAAGAGTTAATTTTATCTCGCTACTGAGCTGTGAATTTTTCACTTCCCGAAGGAGTTATTTCGGTCCGGTGGAAGAAAGATGGCGCAATTGTCGCTCACATTACCTGCTTGAAAGCCCGCATTACCTGTTGATGTGGTGCTTAAAAGTTCCTTGGCGCTGGGTATTTCTTTTTTTTGTTAAGCACTTGTTACATACAATTGCTCGGCGTTCTCCATTACGTCGTCCACAAGCACCCATTGTTAAGTCAATCTGGCACTTGGAATAACGCCTTCATTTTCTTGCAAAAAAATATTCCAGTAAATAGCGGTGTGGATTAATTTTTTCCGCTGTAGTGTGATAAACGCTTATAGGTGTTTCGGTATTAAACAGCACAAATTTGAGAGTTTAATTCTTCATAAAATGTATATGTACGAGTGCATATATAATTTATTCTCTCAAATATATAATTTAAGATTTTATTGATAAATAATAAATAATTTGGGAATATTAAATTATTTATTTACGAAAATTTACCTAATGCAAAATAATAATTTATTTCCGAAATTGACTTAGTTGTTGCAAGTACACACTACAATAAGCTTCACATTGAACAAAAAATTATAATCCTCTTTCTTATAATAAAAAACTTCACTGTAGGGACTATTGTAATAATCTCAAATTCGTTGAGCTCTCTAAAAAGTTTAAAAAACATGTACTCGGAACATCCACTCATTATAAGAATTCTATCTTTTCTTCTAAAATTATCACAAGGTAAATCCATTATTTTCATATCGGCTCCAAGCCACATTGGCATTGTAGATTGCTGCCAGAGAGGCACTCACGCTCCCTGGCCGAGGCACCGCCGTTCTTACCCCATCAGAACTCAGTGCACCCCTTAAATTACAAATATTAGAAAAATGGCAGGGCAAGTGGGATGAAAGCTCTCCGAGTACATTAAAAGAAATAAGACGATCAGTAAAACCATGGTCAACATCCTACCGCAACAACCGTAGGGAGAAAGTTGCTCTGACCCGTTTGAGAATGGATCATAATCTCCTCTCGCACTCTCACCTGATCAGAAAACTTCCACCTCCAACGTGCAAAGATTGTCAGTCCATTCTCACGATTAGACATATTTTTGAAGGTACTCACTATTTGCCAATAATAAACAGGATAGGACTGACCCCAAATTTATCAGAAGCTCTCACAGATGAGGAAGCTAAAATTACACTAGTATTTGAATTTTTAAAAGCACATCGCCTTCTTTATAAATTATAACTCCTCTTTGATTTATTTATTTTTTAATTATTTATTTTATTATTATTTATTTTTATTTTTTATTTATTTATTTTTTTTTTTACTTTTATCATGCCATAGGCGTTGATGACCAGAGGGTTTTACGCGTTTAAACAACAATCAACAACAACAACTTCACTGTAGGAGTTCTATATAATATATTTTTGTTACTAGCTTCTAGTTTGTGATTATATGTATTTAAACCAGACAAGTGTTCGATTTACTGCCACATTTAAAAATAAAAAAGGTTAGTTCTTCATGATGAGTGGTATTTGTGAATAAAACATAGAAACTCTCTGTTTCTAGAATTCTGTTAATATCTTTGAAACATAGTTTGAACTTGGTATAATTTGTTCTCCGATTCTGCTACAAACACTAACTAACTTGTAATTAACTTAAGGATCTAATCATTTTCTCCATCCCTTGACGATATTGGAATCTTCATCATTCTCAATTGGAACTGCTAATATACAGATATTACTCATTACTGGCAAAAGGGCTTAAAAATATAATATTATATAAAAGTCCAATTCTCATTATACCTTAATGATTTATTATATATTATATATATATTCTAATTTATTTAAGCGTTTATTTTGTATGAAATCGTATTAATATAAATTATATTTATCTAAGCAAATGTCTGAAAAATTCCATTGTAGAATGAAAGGTGTGCAAATAAAAATGACTCCTAGATTGACGTACAGGATTGTTATAAGCAAGTAGTGTTTTCAAGACAAACCTTAATTACTTTTTTACATTACTTCTGAGCTTTTAAAATTACTTTTCCATTATTTATAAAAGTTTTCTTTACCCCTACATTCCATCAAATTAGCAAAACAATGGCTCATGGAAATAAAAAATTCCTGCATAAGTGACTAAAATATATTTAATAAGGGTATAAAATATTTAAACTATAGAAATATGTAAAAACGAGTATTTTTAATTGTTTAGTCAACGATTATCACTTGTTTAAATTTAATTGTTTTTGTCTGTTTTGGTTAAGCAAGTACAGAAAAATCGGACGAAAAAATTATTTTTCGTTTGCACTTTATTAAATATCTTAAACTGTAGTACAGGTCGTTCTAAATAAACTATACAAAAGTTCAAACTTTATAATACCTTCTTGTTAAAACCATATTTATGAAATTTACACTAGTATAAAAATAGTTTTTAACAGGAAAAAAATATTTATTAATTTTTTATTATGATTAATTTATTATTATGAAACTAAAACCAAGATTGCTTACATCGGGACCTGCTTGTACTGTACTTCAACACCCTGTTGTATTTTTAAATTGTATTAAGTTATTGTGTGAAACAAAGGGGGTGTTGAAATGTGGGGCATTTCTGTCAAAACATGCATATATTTCTTTCTAATTCAAATATTAATTCCCTAGAGGGGCAACTGTGTTAGTGTGCTAGCTGTGATATAATAATATTTGATTATATAAGATAATATAAGACAGAGCATACTTGGGGTCTCGTAGGAATAATGACCGGTCATCCAGTGTCCGCGGCAAGGCATCAGAAAATGAGACCCCCGACCCCTACTTTATACAAAATCAAAAAAGGAGCAAAAATATCGGATTACTTAAATCCGACAAACATTTAAAAAAAATAGGAATTGATTCGGTATATTTAGAGTTGAACCTATGAACTCAACCTATCAACAACAATGATAAATGAAATAAAACCGTTTAAAAACGAAGGCTTTCACTATCTATCTTTTCCTGAAAAGAAACAGATTATAAATTAAAAAGTTATAAATATGAATGTAAAATATATAACAAAGTTCAAAAAAATTTTCTTAAAACAAATGAAAAGTATACTATTTCATTTCTTACTTTAGCTTCATGAATTCAGGGACAGTTGAGATAGCAGTAAAAATGATTTTTACCTGGGCAAAATAAAATTTAAAAAAAATGACAGATTGTTGAGATAGCTATCAAAATGAAGGGTTACGTTGTTGAATCACAAAAAAAATACCAACCATGCACTCGAGTACGGAATGTCAGTAATTTTGATAAGCAGACTTCAAAGAAAAAAGTTTTTGGTCTCAAGTTATGAGATCAAAGCGGTAATCCTGAACTGAAAGTACCTCATCTGGTAATCTCAGCCAGGGGTATATTGTGGGTTTTAATGTATTACTACCGTAAAAATTAACATAAAAAGTAAAGTCAGTAGTAATTGAGTAAGTCAACAACATATTCCAGAATATAGTGAACAAATGTTTTTATTCATTTTTAATCAAATTTTATTTGAAAAACATTTGTTTTGATTTTTCTGAACAAATCTTTTTGTCAAACAAATACGAATATATAAACGTCCTTACAATACCTTTTGGGATTGAAAGTCACATAGATAATGTAATAAACAATTTTAGTATGTTTGCCTTGCTTAAATTATCTTTTATCTATGACATTTGTATAATTAGGATAAGGAAACTTATAAGCAGGCAACCCCTAAATTCAATCTGTTAATACTTTTTTTTAAAAAATATTTTAATTATAATAGGTACATGATATTTAAGTAGGTTTTGATCCATTTTTCAAGCTAATGTTATATTGCACCTGTATAAAGCTTTAAAATATCCCGTATATGTTAATCTCAATGCTGCATTTGTAAATATTTTTATTTTATTTTTTTGACACAACCAGAATCAGCTATCCATGTTGGACTTATTTTTCTGAAATTCATAAATTCATCTTTTATAGAAATATCCTAAAAACGCAATAATATATTAATTAACAATAAATAATTATTTGCAAATTTGGTTATTTATTCATAATTATTTTTTGAAATTTTATTTTTCTGTTTGGATACCCGAACCAGAATCTCCCTCCCCCTCCAAATCCCATATATCCTTAAAAGTTTTACTAATAATTTATATATATTGTATTAAAGTATCAAGCCAAACCATCGTAAAGTTGTTTCTTTAGGAAGGAAGATGCTCACACGCGGTTGATTCCCTGCCCAAGCAGATGTCCGTGTTTAAGAACATTCTGTCACAAATTACTTGCTAGAAAAGAACTTGAATATCTAAATAGACTTCGCCACGAACTGATTTGCATGATGAATGGAAACCTTTCACACAAACCCTAAGATCTTCCACGAATCCAGTTCAATAATTTTCCCCAGAATTGATAACGTAACTTTTACAGTAAATACAATACACTTCGTCTATTGTAAAAATAATTCAACCATTACCGCCATAATTTGTTGTTAAAATGTATGTTGTTTAGTAACAAGTAAGTCATAATTTTAATATAATTTTCGTATAAAATTTCAATAAAGAACTAGGGTTAAAGATGAGTATTTACTTTAATATTTTCTGACACACATCTATTGTCAGTGAACAATGATCCTTGTATTGTATCCCAAACCCTCAAATCCCACATCACCACCCTTGATAATAAGAATAAATTCCAATAAATCCCACCAAATCACATTTACCCTTCGTCGTAAGCCCATGACCTCTTGCCCCACAGTATCCTTTAATAATACCCCACATATTTCTCTCGAAAAGATTCGTTACTTTGGACTACATCTGGACAAACGACTGACATGGAATCCTCATATAAGACTGAAAAGACAGGAGAATGCTCGTCGATTCCGACTATTTCAACATTTACTAGAGAAACGGTCTAAACTGCCAATCCATTGCAAAAGACTGATCTACGTGATTATTTTAAGGCCTATCTGGGCATAGGGAGTTGAGCTTCACTAAACTATCAAATTCCTCCCGAAGCCAATCCTTACAGTCCAAAATCCTTCGTAAAATCCTTAATGGTCCTTACTTTGTCACGAATCAAGTCATCCATCAGGACCTCAATGTCAATGTCAATGTCTCATATGTTGCTGGTTTGGCCAGAATCAGTTACCAATCCTTCCATGATAAATTTCCCAACCACTCAAATCCACTTTATTCTAATCTGACTTCTCCTTCCCTAATTATCCTCCTAGGCTTCTGAAAAGAAGATGGCCTCGATGATCTTCCCCTCTAGAAATGTTATTGGAGTTCTATCAATGGATAGATTCACCTCATGTTTGTATCCTGTCACTATGTCATCTAAAGTAAATTTACTTTTATATATTTTTATACAGTTATAAATAACAATAAATAAATTATTAAAAAAAATTTTTTTCTGGGTTCGGTTCATTTAACTATAAAATATTTATAATATAAGTTAGCTAATTTGTTTTCATGGTTATAACACGTTTTAAGACAGTGGCCTAATTATTTTTTTACGCTAAGGGAAAGATATAAAAGTAAGACACCTACTCTTCAAAATTTAATCTCCCCTTCTCCAGATTGTCTTACAGTAGTTATGAGCCTTCTATCTCAAGGAAAATACATCAATAAATATCCCGGATAACGATTATTAGTATTCAATATCCATTTCTGAAAGCCGCAGCTAGGAGGCCACTAAAGTTTTATAATCCTTAACAGAATTTCATATCGATATTCATCAGGGTATAATCGAATCAATACACACGCCAAAGAGGATATAAAATTAACCTTCTCCGGATTATTTATTCAAATCAGTGTCCTGCAAAGTGAAATTAAACATGATAAAAGGAAATTCTCTTTTCTGAAAGATAAAGTCCCATAGTACTTGATTCTAAATTTTCTTATTTATTTTTTCATGTATATATTATATATCTATTATGTTTTAGTGCGTGTTCGTGTGAAACGAAAAAGATATATATGTAACGATAATTACGTTCTTTATTCTTCAATAGAACAATATTTACACTTCATATATTACAAAACATTTATAATTTTCAGATAACAACACACTTCTTTTTTAATTAATTCATTGTAATTGATCATATGGCGAGAGGTTTCAAATGGGTTTGCCACTAAAACAAATGTAAAATAATGTAACTTTAAATGAATTATAATTAAAAATATATTTAAAAGAAATATACTAAAGATATAGAAATGTTAATAATAATTTCGACAGTGGCAAACCCATTTCAAATACTCTCTTTGCAAACGTCAACTATTGCCGCTGAAGACGTTAATCATGCCACCACAATGTATTACATTATTTCATATATTCATACATATATGATAAACTCCCTGCCTTCCCTTTCAGCAATGCAACATATTCATGATGCATCGTGAATGCAACATAATCATAATCATGATTCGGAGAGTTTACAAAAGGATTCTATAAACATTTTATCATCTTCTTTTGGTTCGGATCCATAGAACTTCGTTTAAATGGCAAACCATGGCTTCTTCAGTCCGGACTTGTTTTCGATCAAACCTTTCCTGAAAATATTAAGTATCCCAAATATCACATTGATCGCTCTCCATCCTAGAACAGTTCTGCCATTCTCGTCATTCCCTTCCTAAATGCATTCGCCATTCCCTTGTCTCATTGCTCATTATCCCTCATTGCTGTTTTATAGTTTACAATAGGATCTCTGGTGAACTTGAAACTTTACTGAATTATTTTTGTAATCTCCTGAGATAGTGGTGTTTCAGAATGCCACGCCGAGTAACTTTTCTCTGACCATCACGACAATAACTTTTTTGTTTGCTAGTTGCGAATTTTGCATTGCCAGTTTATAACACGGAACTAACAGAAAATAATCAATATTGCCAGCCAAAATAATAAAATTGAGTGTAACTAATTTAAAATTCGTTACATTGCCGTGCCTGTACAAGTTTTTATGTCTGTCTGAATAACTGAGTTTTATTTCACAAAAAAAATAAATATTTACCATATAAGGATATTAGAAGACATTGTTTATACATTAAGAATTTTTAAAAGTCAAATTAAAACTCATGAGGCGCGGGGTTTATAGGCAGTTGCAACAAGGTGTAAATATCAATTAAGTAATATTATTTTGGTTTATTAATTTTATTGGTAATATGTAATAAAGCAAAATATTTAGGCTACCCAACAAAAGCCAAACTTTTTGAGCCTCTAAATCACTCCTGTACATTCTTCCAAGTAGATATCAGCCCCAAGATAATTTGTTTTTAATTCATATTACATAAATGCATAGAACAAATAATACATTGCTTTGAAACAAAATAAAATACAAATCTTTATTGATGATTTTTAAAGCTATATATGATTATTTCTCTTCTGTTTATATCTACACTATTGTCTAATTTCATATTTTGTTATTATAGGGCCTACTGAGTTAGGAAAAGAATGAAAGAAGTGTTCTTTTAAAATTTTTTGAGGTTAATCACTTCCATTTTTGAATGAATTATTTATTATTTATTCATGATATTGTACAACGTTTCGGGACCGTTGGGAACAATTGGGACAGTGGTCCCGAAACGTTGTACAATATCATGAATAAACAATAAATAATTCATTCAAAAATGAAAGTGATTAACCTCAAAAAAGTTTAAAAGAATTGACTCACCAGACTTCCTCGAGAGATAATCCAGATTGAAAGAAATGATGAGTTAATTAGTATGTGCATTCATGTACGATGTCCTTATTATGTTCTGAATGCAACTTAGTTATAATGAATAGTTGTTAACATTTCTGATGCATTTGTATTGGAATACATAGTTTTTTTGAGGTCGTTAATTTAGTGAAGCTCCAAGCGGGACGGGCATATCTTTCGATAGTTCGTAGGTCTGCTATATATAATATCAGTTATTATCTGTGTTGGTATACTTTTGATTTTTCTTTAAAATATGGAAACATTTTGTTCATCAGTTTCCTTGCGCTTTGCGTTTGCCCGGTTGAATAGCAATTGTATAACGTGACTACTATTTAGATATTGTCCGGAGTAAAATTTGGGGAATATTACCCTAATAAATTTTATGTTACTGTTTTGCTGGTATCGCAGGTTTGAATAAATGGAGTGGACTGTATTTGATGAGTTTGAAATAAAAGAAGAATGGTGGAATAAGCCTGTATTCTTAAAATGATTTAAATGACAAATAATAACATATGGGTAAGCCAAAGAGTTGAACAATAGGGTTAGTTGAATTAATTTTGATTATGGATTAAATGATATTACAAAAAATAATAGATTTTGTAGGTTACTTGATGGTTGATCTTCTTTGCTTGAAGACTTGTTCTTCGTTGATGGTCTCTGGCCTCTTTCATCCTGCCTTCCGTCCCTCGCCCTGAGTAGAGTGTAGTTTATTTACTCATGATGCATTGTAGATCTCACCCAGATTTTTATTTTATTTTTATACCAGATCGGCCTAGTGGGCCTTACATGGTTGATATAACTTGTATTATATATATATATTTTTAACAGTTGCTTATGAGGGAGTATAGTCATACAAATGACACCCCTGACTATATAAAATGTTCTTATTAAAAGAAAAAAAATAATAATAAAATAAATAGATAAGAATAATGCTTCCTAATAAAAGAGGAAAGTAAAATTAATAACAAAAATAATGATATTGGTAAACTTAAATAAAACAAACAATTGTCTTCTAATAGTAAAAAGAAACAAGTTAATTTGAAAAAAGGAAGAGAGAAGAAAAAGAGAAAAAAAAATAATAATAATAATGAATAAATAAAATGAATAATAATAATAAATAAATAGAGGTAGTGTGACTAAGAATTAATTTTATATTTATTAAAAATTTATAAAAGAATGTCCTGCAGCAGTCTGGACTTCTGTCTTCGAGTTTAGGTTGGGTTTCCCAGGTTGTAGATCAATGCTCCTTTAACTGTCGGCAACTGGGAGTGGAACTTCATGAACCGTTTTTTGATATAATCCTCTATTGACTCCATTTGTAATTCGAGATGCAATTGACTATTTCTTATGAACCATGGAGCATTAACTGCGATTTTTAGGACTTTATTTTGGAAAGATTGTAGTTTTTTCCTTTTCGTGGAGGATGCCGCTCCCCAGACTTCACAGCCGTACATCAGCAGTGGCCTGAGGATTGTTTTAAATATAAGAACAGTTGTTTCTGGTTTTAGTTTGGAATTTCTGTTTAGGATAGGATATAACATTGCTAACCTTGCATTAGTTTGAGTTAGTTTGATGTTGATATGATGATTCCAGGTAAGGCGGCGATTTAGGTGAATTCCCAGGTATCTTACTGTATCTCAGCCAGAAAATGATATGGCTCTCGAGACGCTGTTCATTCTTCCCTTGTATAGAGACCAAGATGGCTACCGAAGCTTACCACTTCATATATCTGGCACTGGATTACATCTTGAATTTGTCATATATCATTTTGAATTTCTATTCAAATGTGAGGAGTGGCACCTTCCTCGAACAACAATGCATTCACAAATTTCCCAAATAGAATTTTTGTTCATCTTCATATGCTATCCTTGAACTATCAATTGATTAATTCTATTACTTAATACGTTTTGTGCTATCCGAGCTCGTTTTACCAACATCTACACTATATTCCAATTTCTTTTCCCTGGATTCTTACAACACTTTCTGTCGAAATTCAGTAATTTCAAGATTTAAACTTTCTACTCCGACCACTTCGCCTCTATTCTTATATTATTGATATAGGACGATGCGGTAGCCAAGATTTAGAACTAAAACTGCCTGTTAATTATCGCTGATGGGAAGCTGAAATTTAATCCAACCTATCAACCTCCGCCTCTCTCTCAAATCACTTTAGACATTATATCATCGTCGATCTAATTCCGCATTTCAGACTTCTCATCAGCCACTATCTCATGAAGTGCTCTGGAATATTGTATATTTGGCGAGAGATGCCGACTCCATTTCTTAAGGTAATCAAATCAGCATCTGAAGTGGAATCTCGGTTGATGTGATTCACAGATTGAAAATTTTCATATTTTACAAATAATAACAGACAAGAGATTGGTGATTGTATTAACAAAACAGAGCATCGAATTTTTCGCTAATTTGAAGTATTTTTATGATATTTATTATATATGATTTTATGATATGAAGTATAAAGGACGCATAGCTAGTCATAGTATTCATTTTAGAGAAATTGTTGCTATGGTAAATTATCGTGCTGATTATTATTAATTGAATATTATTTACGTGTTAAAGGATTCCTAAATCAAAATAATTTATTTATTAATATCGCTGGTACCTGATTATTGATTGTTCTTATAAGATTCAGGAAGAAACTATGTTGATCATCGTTACTCACCCGCATCTCCATTATGGTTTTATTCTTCCTAAACAAAGAATAATATAATAACAATTATAATAAATTATATCCATTTAGTATCGGTACTCTTTATTAATTAATTTTAAACCTCCAACGTTTCGGCTAACCTTGCTTCTATGGAGGATAAAATTTCAAATCCTTACAACAATCAGTAAAATAATTATAGGCTAATTTGACTAAGCCTAATATAATATACTTTATTACCTTATGTTTGTCATCTATATTATTTAATATTAATTCGGATAATTGCGAATTTGATTTTCTACTTTCAGCCTAACTTATCAACACTATATCCTCTTTATAACTTAACAGTAAAGTTAGTAAATCAAATTTACAATCAAAATAAATGATATACAAATTGACAAATAAAGGTTAATTAACTTGGACGAAAGTATTTTAGTGATTATTGCGAGGCTATCTAATTGAAAATTATTTATATAAATCAATAAAGGGTGTTGAGGTTAAATGAATCTAATTAATTGCAATTGATAAATACTGCCAGTATCAAATAAGAAATCAAAAAAGTGTGTATGTGTGTATAAGTAAGAGATTAGCTGAATAACACTCTCTAGATGTGAAAACAAGACTGACTTTAAGTCCGGTACTTCCTTATATATATATATATATATATATATATCAGCTGATCTACTATATATGGCCTGCTAGCTGGTATTCACACTCAGACCGTAACTTATATTCAATAACCACATTGCTCGAAGGAAGTTATGGAAGAAAGCACAGAGAAGTATCAAAAAGGAAAAAATCAGGAGGGAAGCGCGGGAAAATTTAAAGGTCACAGATAGCACGGGAGCGATCAACATCAGGACGATCGTAATTGGGGTCTAACAGGGATAAGGAGATACAGCGAAACGAGGGCCTATTCAGGTCGATAATCATTAGGGAAAATAATATTGTCAGAATAGAAAGTATAAGAACCTAAAAATAGGAGAACTGCCCATATTGAACTGTTAAAACTTGGTAATTAAATATGGCAATGGCAATATAGAGACTGGAGTGTTCTCATATCGCCTCCACTTGAAATGTTGTTATTTATTCAATTTTTTAATGTTTTGTTTTAGTTTATTTCTCTTAAACTGGCGGGGGGAGTTACAGTCAGCTGTTACTTCGATGTCACATGACTGAGTAGATCAGCTGATCGAATGTATATAAAAAGATGTACTGAGCACAATAAAACCAGTATTTTACAGTCGTCCAAGCGTGTCGGGTCTTATTTCTTCTTCTCTTTTTAACATTTTGCTTTTGCCGATACTTAAGTTATATATATGATTCATGTACATGCTGTCCATATTGATGGGATGTGATTTGTCTTTTAAAATTTCTGGTTACGAAAATCCAGTTAGATGTTCAATATGTCACTACATATCTTTAACACCTTTCTTCATAATAAAAGGCAATAAATTTGGTTTATTGTGTATCATCAATCCATTACATAAAGATGGATTGTTCCATTCTTCGTTACGTAGTGTAAAGTAGTGGTTCCCGACCAGCTAAAGTCTGCGAGTCACTATGCCAGAAATTGAATCATAACATTTACTGCCTCGTAACCATAAACTTTTAGTACCTCAACAATAACAGACTGAGAAGCAGAGCAGGATTTGAAGTTTGGACCCTTCTCGGCCTAAGCGTTTTCGTCGGCATTACCCTTCATACCATCGGAGAACGGAGATCTAAGCTATCGAAGCTAAGATCCAGTAATTTCCTTCAGGGAAATAATCTTTATAATGACAATTTTAATTTTTAAGAATTTTTTCATCTCAATGACTTCTTTTAAGCGCCCTTTGATACAGTGTAATCCTATACCGTGGGCTTAGTTATAAATCTGACACTACTGAGTAGTTAAATATTGTAAGTTTCTGAATAATATCCGTGGACGTCTCTCTTATAGTAACTGAAGTGTGTGAAAGTCGGCTCCATGTCTCCTTATGGTTTACTAAACAGCTAAAGAATCTGTGGTAGACCATGCATGTACAGAAACCTGGGTCAAATGCACATATATATGCGGTTGGGAGATGAAACAGTAATGGTTTCGTTGGTATTGATTTAAAAGGAATACAAATAAGTTATTCAGAAGTTTAAATATATAGAGTCTACATTATTTTTAAAAAATAAAAAATAAATAAATCAAAGGTAGAAACTGCTCGTCCCCTCTCCGTCAGCTATTATTTCTCTAAGATAAGAAAAAAAGAGCTTAAATTGAACTAAACTACATAAATCTGTTACTCCAAAAAAACCGTCTTTGAAGCTAAAATTATATATTTCACTGAAATAAATGGTTTTTGTTTGGAAAGTAAATAATATTATCAATGAATCATACATTCATATTTCATCACTTATACTTTGTAAAAACCATGTTGAATTTCTTGGTCAAATTATGGGAACGCCAAGACTCCAGAGTTCCAACAAAAATACTTAGTAAAGGCTTATTAGATCAAAAATATGAAGGAGTATTCTTAAGAGGCGTTGGGTTCCTGAAGTAGAGGGAGACTTAAAAGGATTAGAAATCGATAATTGGAAACAGGGGGCAATTTCCGGTGACGAATAGGGGGAGGATCGGCAAGATAGCGAAAACCGCAAAGTGGGGTTGGAAATAGTCCGCTAGCTCTGATTCCGAATAGTTTCTTTACTATCGACTGATGGCAAGCTATCGATATACTTTTTGATCTTTCATTAGCAAATGATCCCATAAGTTGGATGAGTTAAAAGCTGTTTTGAAGTACTTTCGATACACATTAGTAGTGATTACATATGGAAATTTTACTATTTATTTTTAAAATTTAAAAAGTTTGTTTTAAATACCGCATAACTGACTGAATTATTAGTAAATTAGAGGGGTGACAGTAGCAGCGTGGTAACGCGCCTGTCTGCCAACCTAATAGTTGCGAGTTCGAGTCTCCGGGCCTATCCGGGATTTTTTTCAAGCATATAATTATAAAATACTCATTAATAACCACCCCCAGGCAATTGTGGGGCCCGTTAGGCAATGGGTGGCACTCACAAAAATAGGCGTGGAAGTGACGAACCCACCCTATGAAAACCACGTCATGAAACGCAAGAAGTATTTCTTAAGTACATCGGGGGAAGACTTGAGCATCTGTCACGCCAATAATTATTATTATTATTAGCAAATTTGAAATCAGGACTTAAAAACGCCCATACATATTCATGAGCTTTTTTTATATACATATGATTATATTTATTTCAGAAATATACAATAATTATAACATCTTGTTAAAAAATAAACTTCAGGAAAAACAACCTAAGACAGGTTTGAAATGCAATAAAATTCTGATCATTATTGATGAATTTTAGTTCTTATATTCATATCTACAAGTCGTTGCTTGCATTTAATTTCCTATTTCAGTTTAATGAAATGTGATAATTATGGGTTTAATGAGTTAAGAAAGAAATTATGAGACAATATGTATATGTAAGATGTTTATATTTTATTCTGAATACACCTTTTTACTTCTTGTGTTGTATGAATAGTTGCTTACAATTCTTTGGTGTTTGTTTTAGAAAACCTTTTTTTTCTTTTTTTTTAAGTAGGTTAAAATATTTCTCCTATCTGGACATACGGAGTTGAGCTTTGGGGCTCCACTAAACCATCAAATTCCTCCCAAATCCAATCCTTACAGTCCAAAATCCTTAACGCTCCTTACTTTGTCACAAATCAAGTCATCCATCATGACCTCAATGTCCCATATGTTGCCGATTTGGCCAAAACCAGATACCATTCCTTCTATGGAAAACTTCCCAACCACCCA
>NW_027109687.1:456626-461870 GCF_000696795.3 Halyomorpha halys
TTTCATTTAATGTTTTTTTAATTATGTAACAATTAACTTTTTTTTTCCAAAGCCCCTATTTGAAATATAGTTTTGTATTTAGCAGAGCCTGTGTAGTGGGGTTGAGTTTTTATCTGAAACAGGAATATAGTGAATAAGTGTTGGACACAATAACTAGAGTTAAACTATGTGATATAAACCATAGACCTTAGACAACATAACAATTAACTAAGTTTTTAATAATAATTTTGTTTTGGAGGAAAATTATGAAGTCAGCAATGCCATCTATAGTTTATCCACTATCCAGTAGTGGATATTGAATCACTATAAATAGTACTTTGATAGAGAAAAAATATTTTTAAGTTCATTTTCTATTTTTTAAACAAATTAGAGCTAACTTTCTATTCAATAGCAATATAATTTCGAACTTGCAATTTCCCTAAGTAATCACCAGCTGGCTGCCCCCCCCCCTTATGCTTATTAATTTAAATTGGCTTCTGCCCTTCTCATTCTTCATTTGGCTTATATTCATCATATTTTATTCTTGGTATAATTATTCTGACCAGAGCCAGATGCCTCATTCCTAATTACCAACCCCATTAGCTTTCGGGTTTTTCTTTACTTCTATTTGCATTCAATTATATTTATATAATTAATTAATGTATTTAATCCTTGCATAATTACCCATACGTTTTATTCGGAATTCTGTCTTCAGCTGCTAATACTACTAGTAGATTACACATACTGATATATAATAATTTTAACCAATAATAAAAACTGCAGTGACTGAACTCACTGTAGTGAGTTTTAAATTTGTTTTTTAAAGTGTATACCTTATATTCATTTTTTATATTTTTAAACATTTTTTGTATAAATATAATCCTTTTTTTGCTGAGAGTGAAAGTTGTATTTATATTGGACAAAAAAATCGGAGCTCAGTCTTTTAATCTCTTTTCATTTAATATTCCAGCATTTTGATCCAAAAATATATGTCATTATTCTTCCAATAAAAAGAATTTAAAATACTGCATTCTGATTATTTTCATTTATTTAATTATTTTATTTTGTAACTCAATCTATTACTAAACTAAAGGAAAAATCAAGGAAGTGGTATTTTAATTTTATACGTGGTTTACTTTACGGCACTGCAACTTTCTAGATTATTTATATCATGAATGAAAAACAAAAATTAGATAGTTTTTTTTTCAAATATATTTTTTATGTTATGACACAGATAGAGAGACCAGCCGTTATGGTTTTTTGATTTGGCAAGGGGAGCAAAATCCATAGATATTCATATTATAAAATGAAAAATATCAAGTATATGAAGCTCAGTTCTAGTATTGTTCTTGAGAGGGTCAAATTGAGGAATCGTTACCCGTAATAGTGGTTCATTATATTTTCAAAAATATTTTGAAATGGGATAGATTTGAGTTCAACTAATGCCTAAATATAATAATATGCAACTAAATACCTAGCATACCTATCAATTTAGAGTATAAAATAAAACTATTATTGTTTACATAACTATTTACTTTTGTGCTGTATTATAATTATTTACGTTTTTTAAATTTATTTATAGTACCTTTGTTTATTTAATCCTCTCTATTTTACACTTCTGTATGTTTATTTCTCTTTTCTTGTAAATATTTCCAATTCCCTGAGATACTATAAATCTTTTTATATAATCAAAAAATTTAACATAGGCTAAAATTTGATATTTTTTAATCTGGATTTTCTCTCTAGGAAGTCTGGGGAGTCAATTCATAAAAAATTATATTTTTTATTTTAAAAACTTTGGGTTGATGGGTTGTAGTGTCGATTGATGATGATGATAAATTATGCGACAAAAAACTGCTCCCGAATCCTTTAAAAATTTACTTTTCAAAAAATACAGATTCATAAATTTCTTACATACTGTGAGTTCAATGGATACGGATTATCTTATAATGAATGCTCTAAAATTTTTAAATTTCATATTTATGTTTACGTTTTTGTTAATTGACATCAATTTCCCATAAATTCGCAGTTGAATCCTGAAAATAACTGGGTTGTACAGTTTTAAACAATACATGTTAAATAAATAAATTGTGGATAGATAAAAAATTGTTAATAATTGTAGTCGATCAATCTATCAATATTGCCGTTATATTTAAATATTTGTTCATGATTGCTTTAATAATAAAATCTCTTCAATGAATTATATTTTCTTTGTAGAAGGCATGACAAATATAAATTTAGAACGGCGCCTATAAACTTTGATTGAACGACAGATTTTTTGATGAGAAGACGTGAGGAGAAGAAGAATTGGCCTAAGAACAAAGCAAGGAGAACGTGCAAAGAAAGAGCTATTGGACAATGAGTGGTCTTTTAATATCATCCTCCTATTGCTGCAATATCCTTAATGCCTCTACCATTATTATAGTTCCCTATCTCCTTGAGTGGTCTCTAACGGTAATGAAAAAGTTTTACAACTCAGTACTTAGTATCATTGACCATACAATTTATGGACTCTTTTTCTACTATTACGTTATATATTTAAAATAAACTATGTTCTACATACTCAGATGAAAGTTTGTATTGAAATTAATATAAATGATAGTTGATTAAAAAAACATTATGAGAAGTAAATATAAATGATTGTGAAAAGAAAAATATCACATGATTTAAAGCTTAGAAAAAATTTATTTTTATTTTAATGTATGTAGTGAAAAAGAAAAAATGGTTTGTTATCATTGCCCACTTTTTATTTGAAACTTGGACGAAAATGAGAGGATTTTTTTATTTATTTATTTTATTTTTTTATTTTTTTACAAAAATGCTTTTAAACTAACTTGAGGTCTTTCTGATTGCCCCTTAATGACAGAGGAACTTAGAATTGGTCTTTCCTCTTGAGTAATTTAGACACCCCTCGATGATATACTTTACATTTAATATTGCTTTGGGTAATCATTTACTTTCACTCCTTCAAAAAAGGCGGTAACAATTACTTCTTGACCAGACTGTACATCGATAAGAAGTGTATGAGTTAGTTTATAATATTAACGGCCTTTCAAGAGGGCAAATTTTTTTCCCTTCACCGTTACTTCTTTCCCGCTTTAGATAAAGTTGAGGTTATATTACACGATATTTTTCGGTAGTAGTTCCTACCACGTTTACTTCTTCTAACTCATTAATACACATTTCTTGTTTCCGACAGATATTATGGATCGTTATACTTCGACTATGAAACTCAACTGTCAAGACTCAATAGTCTTATACAAAAGACACCCCTAACTATATACAATGTTATAAATTAAAGAAAAATAAGATAAAATAATAATTCTTAATAAAATATCCAAGTAAAGTTAATAACAAAAACAATGGCATTTATGGATTTAACAAAATAAATAATTGACTCTAATGGAGAAAAAAAAAGAAAGTGAATTTAAGAAAAAGTTGAGGAAAAAAAAATAAATAAAATTTTAGAGTGAAAATAACAGAACTTATAAATAAATAATTTATAACAGGATATCCTGCAGCAGTCTGGGTTTCAGTTTTCGGGTTGTGGTTGTGTTTCCCAAGTTGTAGGTCACTGCTCCTTTAACTGTAGGTAACTGGGAGTGGAACTTCATGAACCTTTTTTTTTATGTAATCCTCTATTGTCTCTATTTGTAATTTCCAACACAATTGGTTGCAATGAATCATTTATTTTATATTTAATTAATACATAATATACATTTTAATGTTTTAATTTATTTTTTAAAAAAGAACTTATATAGAAATTGTACCTTTATTGTGTATACTTACATACAGGACGTTTCTGCAATAGTTTGAGGGAGGGATATAAAATTTCTAATTGACAAATTACCTCTAATCTCTCCACTAAAAATACATTTAATTCTCCAATATTTCTATATCTGTTAAGGTCCTAATTTTCCTATAGGGATTTCTGAGGTTTTACATTTAACCTTTGATTTAATTACTACTCTTTGGATACAAATCCGAAGATTCACCTGATTGTATTAGGTCGATTTAATTAGACTGTTTCCTCAAGTCTCCTTTAAATTGTTTTCAAATAAGAATTTTTTTGTTGCTCCTTTAGTATCACGTTCTTGTGTCCACTCGCTTTTTTTAATTTCTTCCTATTCCCTGTTGAGTAGGCAGATAATTCACTTATAAAGGTTCGTACAGCCTGGTCAAGAAGTAAATATTATAACTTTTGTAAGGATTCTAAAGCTATCAGATAGCTCTGGATAAAGTGTCAGTACCATCGGGTAGTTTAGGATCGCCTAAACCTAAAGATAACCACTTCTCTTCTTAAATGTCTGGAAAACGAAGTCCATTTCATGACTATCGGTATAACTAATTAAATTGTATTCATCTTTTTTCGTTCCATAATAAATATTGCCTCTCTTTCCATACAAGTTCTCTAAGAGGACGAAAAATTTCCGCAATGGGAAGGTCTGGGCATTCAACATCACTCAACTCGTTCGATCCTTCAGCCATTTCATTTTCAATTATGCTAATATAACTCGGTATCCATACCAACACCACCGTTCTGCTTGATGTTTTCAAAGTGCACATAAAATACAAAATAATAATGTGTATTTCTTGGAAAACATTATTTTCTGAAAAGAGATTGTTAAATAAGATTATTTCAATAAAGCGCAGTTTACGTTTATTTTTATTACAACACAGAACACTCACTTAATTACAGCGCACAACACTCATACATTATACATAACCAATTACCTTCTTCAGACAGTGTTGCCTTCATATTTATAACATATTCATAATATGATTATAATTGAATTATTATTAATATTGAGATGTAACTAAAATATTAGATATTAATTAAACAATTAATTAACATTAAATAATTAGATGCTTAATAGCTGAGAATTAAAGGATATTTAAAAATCCGAGTAAACTAATATTGTATTTTTAATGGCTGAAATTCCAAACTAAAGTGCTTTTAGGATGGCTGTCAATTTAATTTGGAATTTTTTCTGGTGGTTTTATTGTAAACTATTGCAAAAGATGTTGAGTTAGCTGTTTTAGATCCATTGATGTACATAAATAAACTGCGGCATTTGATGATGATTTATAAACTAGGAAAATGTTTGTTTTATAACATACCTAAATTTGATTGAAAATTCCAATAAAAATATTACCCTATGCCAAAAAACCTACAAGCAGAAATCTAAAACTAGTGTACATCACCAAAAATATTTTTGAAAAAGATATTATTTTCGATTATACTATAATAGTAAAAAATCATCT
>NW_027109687.1:461920-463079 GCF_000696795.3 Halyomorpha halys
TATAAACCATGTAAGGGAGTACTATTTCTTGAACAACGGATATGCAAGGAGTTGATTAAGATCACGTTCATCACCCAATTTTTCCCCAATTGATATTACCCACTTTATACAGCACGGGAGCCCTAGCAAGTTCTCTAACCCACGTTGTCTCACGGCTGATTAAACAGAATAGAAATATATATTATATAAAATTAAGTTCAATAAAGTCACTCAAAAATTCAGAGCGCATATTGCGAGCACGCGTGTAGTTTTTTAGAATTGAATATTTTGGAATGATTTTCAGTCTGAATCCTACACTGCTTTCTGCAACTATGATACTGCTATGAGAAAACTAATATATACCAGTGAATAGGTTGCTATGGTAGGTACAAGTAAGATTTTATCATTTAATACCTAATATCCGAAATAGACTGAGTTATACATATTATGGGTTTAACGAGGAGTCGATACTTGACCTCAGTTTCACGACCTGAGCTATTGAACATTAGCTGTTCAGTACTAGATCATTACTATTCTAATCCATTTGTAAAACAATAAAAAAAACTAATAAAATTAAATGTATTGACAATTTGAGTCTAAAGTAGAGATGTATAAATACTAATCGAACTCAGAGTTTCTCTTTCGGTTTCTTCAACATATTTTCAATAGTTCTTCGATTTAGGAAATATGTTACACCTAATTAAATAATAAAAAGTTTATACTTAATTACTTAAGTAATACACTTTAAATTACTACTGAAGTCACAATATCCTGTAGCTGAATAACATGAATATAGTAATATAGTAGTTGAATTAACTGAAAAATATAGTAGCTGAATAACAATATCCTCAATTTTCCTTTAGTGAATTATGGTTTTCCTATAAAATCCATACAATTATATTTGTATACGATTCACAATCTTAAAATTTATAGCACTTATATTTTCTGCATCTCCTGAAACATATAAAGAAACCCTGATATGTTAGAGATCAAAATAGATATAATAAATTGATACACGATCTTAAAATCGATAGCATTTTCATTTTCTGTATAGCCAAAAACAAATAACGGGACTCTATTATATTAGAAATTGAAAAAAAATTAAATTAAATCTATATACCATCTTAAAATCGACAGCATAATCATTTTCTGTCTCTTCTAGAACAGGGAAAATAACAGA
>NW_027109687.1:463651-478159 GCF_000696795.3 Halyomorpha halys
ATATTTTTTTTTATTTTATTTTTTTTTTTTTTAGGCTGGGAGGAAAAATAGATATGCGATGCACAAATTTTAATTCAGAAGTGGGAGTAAAAATTATTAATAATTGTAGTTATGTATCACAACTACAGTTGGGAATTCTATTTATAACTTATTTTCCCAACTGTTGTATTTGTAGTTCTAACCAAAAGTAGAACTACTGTAGTTGGAAAATGGAGTTGCGGTCTACTATCAAGTACCAAAAAGAATTTTGTTTGCAATTACTTTCCAACTACTTTTAACTGTAGTTGAATACAGATGTA
Organism: Halyomorpha halys; assembly: GCF_000696795.3. Taxonomy (NCBI): domain Eukaryota; kingdom Metazoa; phylum Arthropoda; class Insecta; order Hemiptera; family Pentatomidae; genus Halyomorpha; species Halyomorpha halys. The sequence continues at coordinate 463,951 of NW_027109687.1, forward strand.
GTTAACTATTCCCCAACTCTGGTTGTCTATAAAAATATAATTATATGCCGAAAGTCAATGATATTTTTTTCTATATTTATTCCTCTACACGTTTTCTTAATACCATTTTATTTTTATAATAATGCCATTGTATAAATATCTAAACGTTTTTGATCCATTATTCGACTATTGCTGAAGAAGCTAGAGCCCGTAATACGAGAAAAGACCTATTAAAAGGTGATTAAGGTTAAATAGCCATCAATAATGCAATTCAAAGCATTCCTGATATTCGGAGAGGAATTTCCAATAGCCGCCGCTCATTTATTCTCCAGGGTTAATATTTGAATACCCCGCCGCCCCCTTAACGAGGAGGGAATCGTCTTCCGTCTCCCTTCGAATACGTTTGTAGATAGATGGGAAAGGCGAGTTATGATTGGTTCTTGATGATATATTCATAAATTTTGGGCACGAATGGCAGAAACATTAGACAGGGCTTCACGTAAATTTTTCATCTTATTCCTAGAGAGAAATTTATCAATCTTTTTAAAGAATAAGATATCTCTATGTATGGACCGATTGTGAAAATACTCAGCTGGAACCGGTAAGCCATAGTGTATTCTTAGTGAATAGAATTAATACAATCTCCCACGTACTAAATATTATTGTTCAAATACTTATTCATAGAATATATATATAGAATACAAAAGGAAAAAATAAAAAAGGGAATAAAAAACAAATGTAAATGGTATTCCATGAATTAAAATAAAAACGTCAATTTAAAATAATCATAAAGAAATATGTATATAAAAGAATAATGTCATGATTAGTATAAATAAAAATATGAATCCATATCAGAAATATAATAAATTAAAACTGATCAAATAAAAAAAAAATTATTTACAAGACGAAGAAAAATTAAATTTAAGTTACAATAGACATGGAATCCTCATACAAGACTAAAAAGACAAGAAACTGCTCGTAGATTCCGACTATTGCAACATTTACTAGACAAACGGTCTAAATTGCCAATCTATTACAAAAGACTGATCTACATGACTATTATAAGGCCTATCTGGAAACACGGAGTTGAGCTTTGGGGCTCCACTAAACCATCAAATTCCTCCAGAATCCAATTCTTACAGTCCAAAATACTTCGTAAAGTCCTTAATGCTCCTTACTTTGTCACAAATCAAGTCATCCATCAGGACCTCAATATTCCATATGTTGCCGATTTGGCCAGAACCAGATACCGTTCCTTCCATAATAAACTTCTCAACCACCCAAATCCACTTGTTTCTGACCTGGCTTCTCCTTCATTACCTAATAATCCTCCTAGGCGTCTGAAAAGAAGATGGCCTCGAGATCTTCTTCTCTAGAAATGTTATTGGAGTTCTATCAGTGGGTAGATTCTCCACATGTTTTTATCATGTCACTAGGTCACCTACAGCAAATTTACTTGTTGTATATATGTGTATACAGTTGTAAATATCAATAAATAAATTATTTTAAAAAAAAAAGTTACAATAAAATACACATTCATGGCTATATACAATACTTATATTCTGCCTGGAAAACTCTGAGCCAAAAGTCTTACCACACCAAGACAAAGCAGGCAAGCAGAGCTCCAAGTTTCTAATACTTCTCTCCCAGTCGTGTCACTGATATTTAGTATCCTTATTAGTTGCTATGTATTTACATATATATATATATATATATATATAGTTTTTATACCTCTTGTATTATTAATGATAGACTGAATAGAACTAACTAGCATAGAACAAATAACTGGTTTGTCCCAAAAGCAAATTTTTGTTAATTATTTTTCAAAGGGTTATAATGTTCTATCAATTATTATTTCAAGGAAAAATTTAACCAAAAATTTAATTTAACTAAACATTTGTAATACAGATTCAGGTGTACAGAATCGCTGTTTGAGACTCTGTGAATAAAGTGTGGAAACAGTACATTACTACAAATCATTGGAATACTTTCCTCTATTATGATTACATTCGTGTTGGAAAACTCTTATACACTGAAAGATATTGTCGTCAAGTATATAAGTAACTGCATATTCAAATTTTTGTATATATTTTTTCGAGGAAGCTAAGTTATACTTCAAGCAATAATATTGAATATTATATTCTTACGACATGATAAAACATAGATTTTTTACAGTAATCTTTGTTTGTACATATTGAAATCAATGATAATAAAAATAAAAATAAACAAGATAACTCTATGACTCCAGTTGTCGGAAAAATAAACATGCTTCCAAGAAGAAAAAAAAACCTTGAAAGAAAAGCTATGTTATTTGAGGATAGAAGGGCGGTGATCTGATAGAAAAAACACACAACACCCCCATAAAGAAAATCTGATGTGAAGGGTGACGTCAAAGGCAAAGTGCCACAGGGGGAGGGTAAGGATCACCAAGGCAGCTTTCACTACGATCCTTGCTACTCTGAATCGATCCTTTGTGAAAAAAACAAAAAAAAAAAATATAATGGATCTGTTATTGGTATGAAAGCTACTTGTCAACTGCTCTATAGAAGTTTAGTGATACTGGGAACGAAATTGAATTTATACTCATTGAATAGTTATTTATGCGAACATCTAAAGCTAATGAGTTTGTTTTCTTGTTAGATACACTATCAAGGAAGGCTTTTTAGTATCACGCTCCGACCCATAGGAACAGATCAGTAACCCTACCTTAAAATGCTAGTATAAGAACATTACCTATTATCCTTTCCATGATATGTTGCTGCAAACGCTGCTGAAATTGGTAATAGTGTAATAAGGCTGGGTATGAAAAATATGAAGAAGTTTTATTCAAAAAATATTGATTAATTGATAGATAGATTTATTTATTGATAGATATTACAATCTGCCACACAGTTGTGGGCAATAGGTAATAGTGATGAATGATCTCATACATACTAAAATAAAAAAAAAATAAATAAATAAATAAAAGACTCTCTTAAAATATATACAAAGAAAAGAATAGACAAGATGAACATAATCAAACTGTCTGTATGAAAAATAAAATAATATATACAATATTTACACAATCGACCTGAGGATCCCTGAGCCCACTCTATACCCCACGTGTGAGGGGTAGAGCAGAGCTCAAAAGATCCCAGCGCACCCCTCTCGCCACATCACCAAAAAAAAAAAATATTAAGTTTTTAAATTTTTACTTCACAAAAATCCGATATCTAACTTTTACTTTCCTTAAAATAGTCAATAATTATTGAACTGGTAAAAAAATACCTTGTTAGTATAAAGTGAAAATTCTTTCCATCAAGTATTTTTTTTTTGTGACTGGTCCTTCTATTTTGAAAATTTATTTATTGATATTTACAACTGTATTTACATAAAAATACTAAAAATCTAGTAAATTTGATATAAGACCATAATGGTATGATTCTGATATGTAAAGGAAGCAAGGTTAGAAACTAGTGAGTTTGGCTGGTCAAGGAGTTGAAAACTAAAAAAGAGTAATGAAAGGATTGAAAACTGGTTCTGGCTTGATCGGTTACATATGGAACATGAAGGTCTTTATGGATGATTTTATTTGTGAGAAAGTAAGGATTATTGAGGATCTTATGAAGGATTCTGGATGTAAGGATTGGATATGATAGGAATTCGCCAATTTTTAATCATAAATTTTGAATATTATTCAGCTAATCATAGAACCTTTGGTCATATATCTTCCTGTAAGTGAAACACGCCCGTAAAAATTTAAATGTAGTGTTAAATAAAATCGAATTGAATATTTTTTGGAATAGGTCAGTAACTTCTTCGCATTTACACATGACAACTCACAATTAACATTTTTTTAAATTAATATATTACGATTTACAACTGTATGATAAAATACCTTAAATAAATGTGATAAATTATGAATTAGAAAAAATTATAATATCTTGTGAAGTACTCAAGTGATAGCATATCATTCTTCAAAAATGTAGGTCTGTCAAACTCTCTTTTGAGACACCAACTCTATTTGCATAAAAATTATCAACCTTCAACTTAATTTGGAAGAGTTCGTTGGAGATGTTCTAATATAGCTGGGACTACATTATGCATCCACCTATCTCCTCATCCTTAGAAACGATGTTTTTTTTTTTTTGTTTTTTTTTTTATAAGTTTAACTTAAAAGGAAAGTACACATTATCAAATTCAAAGAGTTAATGACTGAACATGGACCTAATAGACTTTCTCTGACTACAAAGACAAATGCAAATGCACATACAATTCAGAACTTCTCCTCAGTAACTGTAGACTGCTCAAAATGGACTGATTCCCCATGTCATATCATCTTTAAAAACAAAAAAAAAAATATAAAATTAATATCATAACAGTTACATTAAAATTTTTTTTTAATTTGCTATTCACTTATACATACAATCTCAATACAAAAACTATTTATTAATTATTGTAAGTGAATAGCCAATTTAAAAAAATTAAATACTGCTATGATATTAATTTGATATTTGTTTATCTTTTTAAAGATGACATAACATGGGCAATTAGCCTGCAAATGAAAGACATATTTTAAATAAATTGTGACTAGTCAAATATTGAGGTATGTTCAAAAATATTAATAAAATGTGAGAAAATAATGTGGTAATATGTGGAAACAAATTTTAGGGGGTTGGTATCCTTGATAGGTTGGCCTAAGGGCCGAAACGTTAGAGGATTAAAATAAACTGTTGAGAGTATATTGGATCATTGTAGCTGATATTGTTATTAATATAAACCATTCTCAAACAACTAATTAATAAACATATTAAATTAGTAAACTAATACTTAACTAGCAATAAACAGGCTTACTTACAATTTTATTACTGACATTACAACAAGCGCTTAGTGTATAATCGATATGTAAGAGTAAGCAAAAGTAGTGTTAATCGATTAATCATCATTTGGAGAAACAGATGGTTTTAGTTAACCTACTGTGATAAGGCCCAACCTTTGTGCGATTAACCAATTGAATATTGATTTGCGGTTTGATGATAACTAATTGTGAAGTAGATTGCTTAAATTTTATTTTAAATGTCTGAACATTAGTCGCACTATCGTGAGTAATTACAATAAATACAATGTTTGAGATCTATAAAATATTTTAAGGGAACCAGCATTATCGGCTAACAATTGAGGTTGTGACAGTCCACATTTTCTTTCTTCCCTTCTAGATAATATTTCTCAACTTGAATCTAAATTTTTGAAAACCTCACTTCTATCACTCTGGCTTTATGCAATTCGTATAATATGATTTAAGCATGTAATTAATATTATCACAGTCAGCTATCACATATATATTTCTTGTGGTTTTATAGTATTATGCAAAATGATTGCTTAGTATTGGATGTGGCTTTCTTTTAAAAAGAGGCCATATTTCATGAATTCAACAGATGTTTTCGATAAGCACAGCGTTTCTTCATCGAAGACATTGCCTTTCTGGATAGATATAGAAAAAGGAAGAAGTTTTCAAACAGAATATTTCAAAACAGTTTTGACCCAGCCCAACCCCTTTCAGTACAGCAAAACTTTTAGCTCACAACAGATCCATCAAAGCATACTGTATGGCGCTTTTCACCGAATGAACCCATTCGATCCTATCGCCTCCAAACGGACTTCTTTATCTCAAACGAAGTGCCTTAGCAGTACAAAACGTGTTCCAAGCACACGTAACAAAAGCTAAGAGCATAAAATGATAAGTCTTTTCTATTTAATTAGAAAGAACATTGAAATCTAGTATACATTTGTGTATCTGTTAAATAGACCCATGATACAGTAGCTTTACGTGTATTTGTTAGCTAAATCCTTTACAAAGTAGCAGTATTAACTTACAGTTTAATAAAAACTCCAGCCTCCCTTTGTGAAGCAGGCTTTTCAACAAAGAGGAAAACATAAAAGAAAGTAAGAGAACAAACACAATATTTGGACACAGTAAAAGATCTCATTATACCATTGAGAACACTCGCAAACAAAGAATGGCTTGCGGCCATTTCTTTACCAAAGAAATCGCAGAGAAAATCTCTCTGTCACTGGCTTTCCCAGTTAAATAACAACAACAACGTCGTAAAATTACAAAGAAATACTGTAATAAACTATAAGACCCCTATTAATTGGATTTTTAGGAACTGATTTAAATCAATATAATTATTATTTTATAGAAACAAAAAATACTTTATAAAAAAAAATGAATGAATTCGTATTATATGTTCTAGCAATAAATAACGACAACTTCCAACGCAGTTCTATCTTCTGAAAATAATTAAATATCGCTTTAGTTGTCTTTATGTTTTTTTGTTTTTTTTTATGGCTCAAGTCCTCCACTGAGGACCTCTACAGACCCAGAGTGAGAATGTCAAGATTCTCACTTCCATTCCTCCATGTCAAGTAAATGCTTCGGTGCTACGAATCTCTGTGAAATCGATTATGTGGTTCATCTATGAGTCAAATATTGATCGATATATCGTATATATAAGACTCCGTGAGGAATTAAATTTGCCAAAAATTTTGTTTTTTTCTGCTCATATCTTCCATTGAAGTGATTTCTACCTGCACTGAAAGTAAAGTTAGTTCAGTGTTCTATAAAGTAGTTTACAACATTTTTCTTTGTATGGGTTGTAGTTTTTATAATATTTGTAAATGAAATTTTTCCCGAGCAACCAGAAATCAACATTTTGTGACTTCATTTTAGCAATGAATCATAAATACTACTACTCCAACAAAGATAAATGTCATAAACTACTTAACAGTATATAGCTGGTTTTAAGTCTGTGCTGGCGGACATTTGAACGTACGTTGGCAGACCTATAAATTGTGAGTTGTTGTTGTACTTTGAGCATATCGTTTTGTACCTATCAATGTCTGCCAGCACTTGATATAAAGAATAACACCAATAATATGAAATGATAACCTGTTGCGATCCTGTGACTTACCTGTAGCCTTATATCAAATGTTTTTACTTTCCTACCCCTGAATGATAAGAAAAGTATTGTAATCGGAACTACTTTTCGACGTGCAGTTTTCAACGGATTTATCTGTTTCAGAGCTTCCTGCATCGAAATGTATTTTGGACCTTTCGTCTCTTTATGTGTCTCTGCCACGATTATCTCTTTACGGTGTTGTGTTATTTTGTTGCTCCTTTTTTTGGTTTTGTAGGATTTCGGCCTGTAATGAATGTGTACAAAAGCGTGGACCGTTGCGCAAAGAGGCTGAAACGTTTTTTCTCTAGATTGTAATGTAAAAACGGCTCCAACGAAGGTTTGAAGTATTCTAATTGTCTTTTGTCATTTTTTAATACATTTGTCTTTTCATATAAATAATATGAATCTTCGCCAAAACGCTAAGAAAGAAAATTTATTTTTGTGCTTAGCTCAAAAAGTATGCATTATGTTATACTATACAGGGAATTCTGTTATAGGCAATTAAGTTCTCTACGCAAAAAAAAACAAAAAAAAAAACGCTCGTCTAAATTGAACCAATATTAGGAACAATATTGAATCGAATATTGTACCAATATTTTTAATACAGTATTTTTTTAAACGTAATTTTTGCAGTTTCATTTGTTACTAGTTTTCAGAGTAAATCGAAAACCACCGAACTCCCGATACATCGTTTAATAATAAGCTAATTTAAAAACAGAAAAAGCTGACATTATTGTTAAACATTATATAAAACAATGAATCAATCATCTAGGTTATTAGTTTCTGTTTTACCATTGCAATAATTACGTTTTTACTAAAATTTGTTTCCTGTGCTGTTTTAGTAAAATGAAGAGGAACGAATGTATAAATATAATAATTTATAATTTTTTTTCTCTGTGAATAAAACAGATAAATTTTTAAAAGATAGATTAATTATTCAATATTATTAATTATAATTAGACATTGAATATAAAAATATAGTAAATAACTAGAGATGTATTGGAAAACAATAAATTGTCTAATAAGGTAAATTAATTAAAATTCTAAATCGAGTCAATATTAAGGAAGAAACAAAAAATAATTTTTGTGTTGTTATATTAAGTAGCCAGACGGTAGAAAATATGTGGGAGTGGACATTCGAAATATTTTTTCTTGTCAAACAACTAAAATGTAGAAATAAATAATTTTTCATGTAAATTGCAAGTTTTTTAGTGTCAATTGATTAAATTTCAATAGTGATTGCAGATATCAACCGACATGGAAGTGCGTGGAAAAGATAATTTACACAGTGAATATAGTTTGGGTTCAAGTTGTTCTGGGGCTAGGGAATTCGGTGGTCCGAGTTGGCAACATCTCTCCAAGCATTTGTTTTGCAGATTAGTTGCTCCCAATTTTCAAACTCATTCAACTCTTTTGATACCGCTTGTGGGGTGCTCAACTTTCACCATGACAAATACCAGAATGTGACATCGTTAAAAGACAAATGGAAGACACGGAAACAATAATTTTCCGTTAGCTTATTGTGTTAGTAAATTAGATAACTACTTTTCAATTTACTCTATAGTTTTTAAAATAACAAAGTGATGACCTAGATAACTTATTGATTGTTGTATATAAAGTCTGACAAGAGTCTGTTTTTTTTTTGGATCATGATAAAATTTTCTGTTTTTAAATAGCATTATAATATGCTTGTATGTACAATGTACCGGGAGATGCGCAGTTTTTTATTTACTCATAAAATAAATAATAAATGGACAAGATTAATGATATATAATTCATAAAGTGTATTCTTTTTTGAAGTATTCCCAAAAATAATTTTTCGTTTTCTCATTACTTGTTTTCCAGCATTTTCTCGAAGATTCATGTTATGTATATGAAAAGCCAAAGGGTTTTAATTAGAAAACTTCAACCGTTAATAACCGTTAACCTCTTGGGCGTTTCAGTTTAGATAAATACACGTTTGTTTTTACTATTATGCCGCAGCTACTGCGTAACGGTACCCGATTTGATAAACAGACATTGCAGGACGAAATCCTACAAAAATAAGATTAATGAAATCGGCTGATCCCTTTCATGGCATAGTTACATCACGTGACGAAATGTCCAAAATGTATTTTAGGACGCAGGACGCTCTAAAACGGATAAATCCTTTAATAAATCCATTACTAAAATTAGTTTCCTTTTCATGAAGCGGTTGGAAAGTGAAAACTATATAATGTTCATTGACCTAATATAATGCTTAACGAGTAAATGGATCGTTATAGTTTTTCGTTTTATATTATTGAAGTTATTTTTTAAATGAAAAATAATAATATATATATGTATATATAGTTGACCGTAAAACTTAAGTATGAGAAGATGGTCAGGGTTGCGGTAAAAAAAAGAACAAATAGTTTATAACTATTCTAATGTCCGACGTTTCGCCCCACTTTGTAGGGCTTCATCGGGCTAAAATATGCAAAAAAAAAAAAAAAGAATATTACAACAATAAGATACAATAAGGTAATTTAAGCTAGGATAAATATTATGTAAGAATAAAGTGATAAGAAATTACATATAAATAAAAAGAAGGAAGTAGTATTAATATAAAATAAACTTGAGTAAACAATGATAAAAATAAAAAAATAAGTAACAATGGTAAGAATAATTTTTTTTTTTTAAATACGTAAAATATACTGTTAAAAAAGTACAGGAGACGTACATAAAACAAAAACAAAACGGAAAAAAAAGAAAGTAGAGATTAAATAAACTTTTAAAAAATATAAATAATAATAATGATAATAAATGAACAAAGAACAAATCAGGACCACCTACCTGTTCAAAGCGAAAGGTTGAACAGAAGGTGACAATAAATCGGAAGCGTGGAGGAGTGGGGTATTTTTTATTATAGTAGTATTTTCACTAAAAATATTAGTATTTTTTTTTAATTTTTATTCTTACCATAGTTACTTATTTTTTTATTCTTATCATTGTTTATTCAAGTGTATTTTATATTAATACTACTTTATGTCTTTCTTATTATTATTAATTTATTATTACAAAATATTTATCCTAGCTTAAATTACCATATTGTTGTAATATTCTTAGTTGTTTTTTTTTTGTATTTTTTTAGGCCTGACGTCGGACATTAAAATAGTTATAAACTATTTGTTCTTTTTTTTACCGCAACCCTGACCATCATCTGATACAAAAATAATAATATGTGGGAGCCAGGCCTGATATTGTTTTGAATTATCCATTTTTTCAGAAGAAGTCCTGAAAATAAGGATAAAATCAGCAAGCCTGAACCGGTCGGGATTACCCCATCAGAGCCCTGTTTTTTTTTTTGTTTTTTTCCGATCCCTCTAAAACAGAAAGAAAAGTGAATTAATAAGTGCATTACTGTGAAAAAGAAAAGTAATTCGTGTTGGGTATTACCTTTTACTACCTTTGGTATTTTAAGGTTTGGACCCCGTTTCATAATAAAGTACAAACTAATACTGTTAGTCTTTTCGATTTAACTTAATACAATTACACTGACTTGTACAATAGTAACTTGTACTTCAGTACTTTTAAACCCTTGTAATATCACTAATAGTCATCCCTATCATGAAAAAAATAAGGATTAGTGTTATTATCACGTGGTTCCTATTATTACATCATTAACCAATAATATTAGCTTTCATTATGAAACAGAGTAGTTCCCTCTGTGCTTTATAGTTGGCTCCTACACAACTAGATGCCACCCCTTGGTTCTTATGATGATAAAATTAATCCCCGTCTTAGTGCAAAATAAAATAATAACATATTTTTGAGCTGAACATGATGAGTTTGTCCCCAAACTTGATACGATGCCGTGAATGGCGTATTTCTAAGAATCAGCGAAGGCACAACTTATTCAAAAAATAAACATAATATTGGAAGTATATTCACATTAATAAATACAAAACTATATTTTTCAAACATTCTGTAGTATATTTTATATTTATTTCATAGACATCATATATACTAAGATAAACGAAAATATTAAATAATAATTATTTAAAATTATATTTCATATTTACATAAATTAAATTAACTTTATTAGATTAAATTAAAATTACATATTCATATTTCGCAGTAGAAGCTGGAATTCCGCAGGACTCTATACTAGCACCTCAATTATACACATTGTGTACCTCCAATCTGCCAACAATGGAGCAATTTCTCACGGTCACATATGCTGACGATACGGCCGTTTTAGCCAAGCATGACGACCCAGTACGAGTCGCAACTCTCCAAATTCACCTAGTTCGCATATATGAAAGCTGTATGAAATGGAAAACGGCGATGAACATTGACAAAATAATACAAATATCGTTTATGCTCTGTCGTTGTCTATGTCATACTGTTTTTCTTAACGGACGAAGTTTAACCTAAACAAACGCAGTAAAATAATGGGGTATATAAAAAAAAAAACTATCGTTTTATAAATTTCAAGATTTCAAAGGACTGTAAATATTTTAATCTTATTTAATACTTACCAATACTTAATAATCCCTTTACAGCATTCTCTAAGCTTGTTTAATCCCATTCGACCTCTTCAAAAAAATCTCAGTATAGTTCCTTTCAAAGAAACATGACAGTACCCTACGAAATGATCGTAATTTCAAAAAAAAATCACAACCACTGAAGAAACTCGTGAAATTATTCAATATAAAGGGAAAGGTGTCCTTGAGCAGCACACTGCGCGGCTTGAAAAATTTAGGAATTGAGATATGATGTTGCAAAGGAAGAAGGACTCCGAGTGACCGTTAACGGATATTAATGAAGTTCTGCAGGAACCTGTTGTGTCAAATCCGTCCACAAGTACCCGCGAGCTTGCCAAGGAGTCTGGTGTGTCGAAAGATACTGTTAGTCGCCATCTACTCTCCATGGGAAAGGTGAAAAAGAGCAGTAGACACACTTCCTGTCGAACCAAAGAAAAGTTTAAAGAACTTTATGGGTTCGAACTCCTGTCTCATCAACCATATAGTATAGACCTCGCACTAAGGGATTAGTACTAATTTCGATCCGTGGCCCATTTCCTTCAAGGGAAAAAGATTAATAATTTTGCAGAAGTTCTTTTTCAGCTATCCCAAAAAATAGTATCAGCGTAGAATTGAGCAACTGGCAAGCAGATGGTTAATGACGGTAAATAACAATGGAATATACTTTGATTAGTAATTATATTTTATATCAAAGATGTAATACAAATATGTAGTAGAAAAATGGTCATTTTTCTCTATACTTCCCATTATCTTGGGTTGACTGTGGAAGTACCACTTAACATGACTTTCCACATCAAAATAACAAAACAAAAGCTAAACATCTGACTTATATTATTATTTCATGTTTTAAATAAAATATCTCATAATATATCTCAGGTTTAGTATCCTTGGTTTAGTATCCTTTATACAGTTTTTACAGCTTACATCCCAACCCATCTTAACACTATTCTCACCACGTATGCCGATGACACATGCCTATTGTCAGAGAATAATGATTCTTCCATTGTATCCCAATCCCACATCACCACCCTCGAAGAATGGTGCCAAAACTGGAGGATTAAAATAAATTCCAATAAATCCCACCAAATCACATTTACCCTTCGTCGTAAACCATCGTCTTGCCCTACAGTATCTTTTAATAATACCCCACTTATTCCTATTGAACAGATCCGTTACTAAGGACTAAATCTGGACAAACGACTGACATGGAATCCTCATACAAGACTAAAAAGACAAGAAACTGCTCGTCGATTCCGACTGCTACATTTACTAGACAAACGGTCAAAATTGCCAATCCATTACAAAAGACTGATTGATCTACATGACTATTATAAGGCCTATCTGGAAATACGGAGTAGAGCTTTGGGGCTCCACTAAACTATCAAATTCCTCCCGAATCCAATCCTTACAGTCCAAAATCCTTCGTAAAATTCGTAATGCTCCTTACTTTGTAACAAATCAAGTCATCCATCAGGATCTCAATGTTCCATATGTTGCCGATTTGGCCAGAACCAGATACCATTCCTTTCATAATAAACTTCCCAACCACCCAAACCATCTCGTTTCTAACCTGGCTTCTCCTTCACTACCTAATAATCCTCCTAGGCGTCTGAAAAGAAGATGGCCTCGAGATCTTCTCCTTTAGAAATGTTTTTGGAGTTCTATCAATGGGTAGATTCTTCACATGTTTTTATCATGTCATAATATCACTTAAAGAAAATTTACTTGAAGTGTATATATGTATACAGTTGTAAATATCAATAAATAAATTATTAAAAAAAAAGTAAATAAAAAAATAAAATATCGAAAATACTACCTTTGGAAAAGATTTACTCTTAACCTTCATGGCTTCATGACCATTCAATACAACATCTCATTGTTAAATATTATTTACAATTGTGAATAAAATAATGAAAGTAGAAAAAAATAAATGTTTTACACTATTATTATATAAAAAGCAGTGGAATATTTTAACATTAAGGGAATTGGCAAATAAATCCTGCGGTCGTTTGAAAAGAAAAAGAGAGTAAGTAGCTGATTTAAGTTTTAAGCAGGTTGAGGGGTTATAGTCTCAGCCATCGAGGGGCTTATTAACATAAGCAATTTCGATGCACTTTATCCAAATGGACCTCTAGGAATGGCCGTCATGAACACTAATTTATGGACGTGAACAGCAGAGAAGGGTATAAACTAGTTGTAAAAAAAAAAAATAAAACTATTTATAAAAAATCATTTGTATTTTGAAATTGTACCTATGACAATTTAGTGATAGTTGGTGGTGCGCTGGTGGACAGTAAACGTCGTTTTCAAATACGATTAGAATCTTACTAATTATAATTACTAACCCGAACTCCGAAGACAATTAGATTTAAATATGACTCAATATTACCACTGTTATAAATACAGGAAATATTACTTAGTGAGATATGACCTAAATAGTGATAATATAATCCCTCTCCTTCCTCAGCTGAAGTCAGCCTTTCCTAATGGACTCAGATCATTGGTTGAACCTTATTGTGCTACTCCATGAGCATATTAAGGTTATTATAGTGCTCTCGGACTGTCATTTTAAGATTTGAAAATAATCGAGAGCGTCAGTCAGGCATTATATATACCATATATACAAATACGTTTTGAGTTTTTATCTGTGCTGTGTTTCAGGCCTGTTGTCTAAGGGATGCCAGAATAATTATTGATGGTAATTATCAAAAAGTATTTATCTTAGTTCAGATTAATTGATACAAGACTAAAAAGACAAGAAACTGCTCGTAGATTCCGACTATT